>NC_063349.1:4277040-4363769 GCF_021869965.1 Rhincodon typus
TCCCCTCCCCCTTTTCTGATGAAGGTCTAGGCCCGAAACGTCAGCCTCTCTGCTCCTATGATGCTGCTTGGCCTGCTGTGTTCATCCAGCCCTGCACCTTGTTGTCTCGGATTCTCCAGCATCTGCAGTTCCTACTATCTCTATTACCAAAGGCAGATAGTTTTAAATAGGTGCCCTTCAACATTCCCATTGGTTTTGATCCAAAATCATTGGGCAACCTGAACAGAGTTGCAGGTTCAATATCAAGACCATACATGTCTCCCAAGTAGCTTTCCCTCCTGACATATTATTCTGCAGCCCAAGGCTGTAACGGATGGGCTTGTGTCCATTTCAAATGACTGTGTTAGCCTCTAGATTCAGACGGCACAGGGCTGCGTTCATATTTTTAACATTGAAATAAAGGAGCCGTAATACAGGACAATGCTAAGAATGCGTAGAAGAAATGGAGGCAGAGTGACGAGAGGTCTGAATGAGTTAGCCACTGACAGCTTGGGTTTTAAAACCCAGCCGGCCCTGGAGTGAAGCGGTCACAGTGGCCAGTGGGCCCAGAGCAGGAATGGCCAGGTGGCTACTGTTTGGGAGCCTGGGCAGACCATGTGGAAGCCCTTACAGAAAGACGGTAACGTCTATCTTTTTAACTTTATTTCTTATTTTGCTAACTTTCACTACATTACAGATATACATAGTATAACAAACTTCTTCATTTTCTTTGTTTTTTTGTGCTTAAGATTTGTACCCAGGCATTTTGTACCTAAGATGGCGCCTGGTGTTGGCGACGTTGTACACTTTTCACTGTACTCATGTTCTTTTGTAATATGAGAACACATGACAATAAACTTAATTCTAAATTCCGTGATGAAGCAGTATTCAACTTATGGTTGGGTAAGATTCTCCCGTGAATGGACTGAGATGAAGGATTTCACAAACCTGCAAAATCTAAAGACTGTGATGGGGATCAGGAAGGATTGGGCATGTGTTGAAGTGAGAAGAAACCTCTTCTTTGTTCATGAGTTTTAATATTTTGGTGCAAGACATACTTAATGATGCTTACCCCATGGTAGTTGTAGTTAGCATTGACTGTGTTAGGGTGCCTCGTTTTCTGAATGGCTGGCATGGTGTTCTATCAGAGAAGTGATGCAGTGGGCTTCCTGTGGAAGATGGTTGATCTGGATTCACTAGATACTAATTAGAATGGGAACCCGAATGCTGAGTGCCCTTCCAGGCCCAGCCTGTTTCACACTGAAAAGTGTACACTTCTGTTGTTCCCTCCCAACCTGGTAGATGCTGCATCTCCACCTACGTTACCCGTGTTTTGGAAGAAACAAGGAAATAACCATTGAGTATAGGGGTTGGAACGTCCTGTTGAGGTTGTATAGTACATTAGTTAGGCCCCTTTTGGAGTACTGTGTCCAGTTCTGGTCGTCCTGTTAGAGGAAGGATATTATTAAATTGGAGAGGGTTCAGAAAAACATTGCCAGGATGTTGCTGGCAGTGGAGGGCTTGAGTTATAAGAAGAGGCTGGATAAGCTGGGAAAGGGGAGGCAATGGCCTAGTGGTATTATCACTGGACTGTTAATCCAGAGACCCAGATAATGTGCTGGGGACCCAGGTTCGAATCCTGCCATGGCAGATGGTGGAATTTGAATTCAATAAAATATCTGGAATTAAGAGTCTAAGGTTGATGGTGAATCCATTGTTGATTGTTGGAAAAACCCATCTGGTTCACTCATCCCCTTTGGGGAGGGAACTGCCATCCTTACCTGGTCTGACCTACATGTGACTCCCGACCCATAGCAATGTGGTTGACTCTTAACTGCCCTCTGGGCAATTAGAGATGGACAATAAAAGTGGGCCTAGCCAGAGACGCCCTCATCCTGTTAATGAATTAAAAAAAAACTTGTTTCCCCAGAGCATAGAAGGTTGCGGGGTGACCCTTATAAGGTGTTTATAAAATCGTGAGAAGCATGGATGAAGTGTCTTTTTATAAGGGTGGGGGTGTTCAAAACTAGGGGACATATTTTGAAGGTGAGAGGAGAAAGATATAAAAGGGACCTGATGGGCAACTTTTTCACAAGACGATTGTTCAAATATGGACTGAACAGCCGGAGGAAGAGGTGGATGCAGGTACAGTTACAACATTTAAAGACATTTGGATAGGTAGATGAAAAATAGGAAAGGTTCGGAGGGATATGGACCAGGAAGTAGGCGAGTGGGACTAGTTTAGTTTGGGAACATGGTCGGCAAGGAGGAGTTGGTCTGAAGGGTCTGTTTCCGTGCTGTATGACTGTATGATCATGGTATTATTCTTAGCTATTGGAGACCAAGGGAAACATCATCTCTTTCTTGTTAGTGATTCAAGCATCCTCCTGATTGAACATATCACGTTGGACCAGTTTGGGATATTGTGGGTTGTGTTGGGGCACTTAGTTTTCATGAATAATGGAGAGGAGATAATGGCAGCTAGTAACATCATTGGAGTAATAACCCAGATGCTCAGGTCTATGGATATAGGTTCAAACCTCACCATGATAGCCCAGTGCATTAAATTAATAATATCTGGAATTGAAAGCTAGTCGTAGTAATAGTCACCATGACAACTATCATCTATGGTTGTAAAAACTTTTATATGGTTTACTGAATCTTATTTAGTGAAGAAAATCTGCCATCCTTTCCTGGTCTGGCTTACACATGACTCCATACCCACAGCAATGTGGGTGACTATTAACTGCCCTCTGAAATGGCCCTGGCAAGCCACTCTGTTCAAGGGCAGTTACAAATGGGCAATGAATGTCCTGCTAGTGATGCCCACATCCCAGAAGAGAGAAATGGTGAAGGAAATCACTGCATGGGTTTCTGCTTAAGGCAGGAGATGCTGGCAGTAGCTTGGGCAGAACCCAGTAATACTGCTTCATTAGCTTAAAGAGAGAGCCTTTGTCACATTGGAGCAGTTAATGCGCACACATAATCCTCACAAATAAATGCACAGCACCGCTTTGCCTGTATTGATAGAACCTTTAGAATGGTTACAGCACAGAAAGAGGCCATTCAGTCGGTCACCTCCGTGTCAGATCTCTAACAGCAACTTAGCTAGCACCTCTCCCTCTGGACTTTATTTTCCCCCCTTCTCTCTTCAGATAATTACCCAATTCTCTTGTATTTTCAAAGGCTTTGATTTGAGTCTGTCACTATCGCACAGTCAAAGTTAGGTGTTCTAGATTTGTTTTTTGATCAAAGCTTTGGAGTAATTCCAGCTCTGGTCACGAACTTTGTCTCAATCGCTGCTCCCGACCAGACATCAAGCACATCAATCCACCTTGAAATCCCTTTCCTTATTGCGTTAGCTTAATCCATGGGCAAAGGGATGTAGAAACAGGATTGGATCATTCAGTTTATTCTGCCAATCTGTTAGATTGTGACTAATCTGTATCTAAATTCTGTAGCCCTTAGCCAACAAAAGTCTAAATCAATCTCCGTTTTGAGTGCAGCTGATGCGGTTATAAACACCACCGTTCTGTTTTTGTGATGAGACCAAGTGGGCTCTTATTTTCTCACTGCTTTGGAACCACCTATTGTGATAATCTACCGTCAGAAATGATTTATCTATTCTCAACATCCAGTTAGGATGCATATGTTTTGACTTGATTGCTTTCTGCTTGCTAATGTGCTGGTAAGTTTATATTTTGTGTGCAAATTGATTTGAGCCATGAATACTGAACATTTTATTAACTGTAGGGGAGAAAGGCCTAAAAATATTGCAAAATTCATCGCTAAGATTTAATTCTGCAAGACTGACTCGAATTTTGAAGTCATTGGTGTGGGCAACTATGGGAATAAAATCAGGGGGGCACTTTAAACCAATAGATTTTTGTTGCATTTTTCAATCTCTCTGAACAGTGGCTTTAGTCACAAGTAAATTACAGAAGCAAGCAAGAAATGTTAGACCTTCATAAAATACCAGTTCAGCTTGAAATGTGCCTAATGCTGGGCTCCACAATTCAGTGAGAATGTGAAGGGTTTAGGATACAGTATAGATTCAAATGAATGGCTCCAGGAATGAGGAACTTCAATTACAGGGCTAGGTTGGAGAAGCCACTCTCCTTTGAGGAAAAGTTTGAGAGACAATGCAATAGAAGTGCACAAAAGCTTGAGGTCTGGGTGGAATGAATGCCTCCGTTTGAATGGAGATGAGTGGGCACAGATTTAAGGTAATTGGCAAAGAAATCAGTCATGACTTGAGGAGAGCCCTTTTGCAGAGCGAGTGGTTGGGATCAGGGATGTGCTGTGGAAGAGTACCCTGGAGGCAGATTGAATTGTGGCTTTCAAAAGGGAAGTGGATAAAAACCTGCAAAGTGACAACAATGTAAGGCTGGGAGGAAGTGGGAGTGTGGACTAACTGACTTGCACTTGCAGAGAGCCAGCATTGAGATAATAGGCTGAATAGCCTTGTTCTTTCTTGTAATTATTCCAATTCCATTCAATAACAGTCGTGGGGAAAGTGGCTGCTTAGCTGGGTAGGAATATTGAAGTAAGGAAGGCATGAGGTTCAAACTCCTCGAATACATCAAGTAATCCATTGCTGCTGCCTATTTGTGTTGTGTAAGTAAACACAGCGATTAATAATAGCAGTCTGTCTGGACTGAGTCAACAGTCCTCAAATGGAATAAGTGACTTCTCTCATTGGTGAGCCAGCTAAAAGGACACAGAGGGGTAATGGTGTCACTGGAGTGGGTGAAGGGCTGGGATTTGTCTTGCTGGGTGCGCGAACCCTGTTTAAACAGCCCTCTGATCCTTGTTAACTAATCTGCGAGAACTGTACTGACAGCTCTGTGATGCCAATCTGTGATTTTAGCTGAGTGCGTGTGCCATTGGTGAGGACTCGTGTCTGCTTTTATTTTAGAAAGTGGTTGGTTTGTATGCTTGCCAGACAACCAGCTGTCAAGGAAGAAAACTTTGTGAATGCCTCAACAAATGCTCATATTTTCAGTGAACCCTGCCCTTTTCATTTCCAAAGCTATCACACTCTCCGACTGTCTCTCCAGGGAACCCCTCTAAATAATCACTAGATTTTTCAACTCTTGTTCCGGAGAATTTTCATGTGTTGTACGAATATTGACTGCAGTGGTCTCTTCAGCAACCACCCCTTTGTTAACTTTCCCTCATTGTATCCTCATTAGCCCTTCAGCTGCTGTGAAGTTTACAAAAGCAAAACAGGGTGTGTAAAGCAATTTTCGCTTTGCTTGCACTCTGAACTCTGAACTGGAAATGCTCGTTTGTGTTATGTGCAGCCATTCTTAAAGGGACATTTACACATGGACATTTCCCCAAGGGAGCACACGGTATTTAGTCTAGCAATGTAAACAGAAAATGCTGGAAGTACTCAGCAGGCCAGGCAGAGAAAAATAGAGTCAACATTTCTCGTTGGTCGCCAGTCATCATTTCTGATAGAGCCCTTTTTCCCAGGGCTGAAATGACTATTACGAGGGGGCATAATTTTAAGGTGATTGGAGGAAGGTGTAGGGGAGATGTCAGAGGTAGGCTCTTCACACAGAGAGTGGTAGGTGTGTAGAATGCACTGCCGGCAGTGGTAGTGGAGTCAGATATATAAGAGACATTTAACTGACCCTTGGATAGGCACATGGAGGATAGTAAAATGTAGGGTATGCAGGGTAGATTGATCTCAGTAGGATAATAGGTCGACAACATTGTGGGCCGAAGGGCCTGTGCTGTGCTGTACTGTTCTATGTTCTAGCTGAAAGGATTCTCTGAGATGCTGCTGGGTTTTGTTTTTAGATTTCAGCTTTCCAGCAATATTTTTGCTTTTGCAGCTGGTACTTTTCAGTTGGTAGTGATCGGCGTGGCGGAGATGAGGTAGGTGCTGGGCAGGGCAGAACAGCAGCCATTCTGAATGGTCTTGGGACACTCTCTTGCTACTGTTGTGGAGCTACATGTACACCCCCATCTCCCAGTCATTGTGGTACATTCAACTAATCCTTTTGGACCTCAGTAATGCACAGGAAGTGTTCGCTCTCCGGTCTTTGGTTGAGACCAGAAATGCTGCACCTGTGAGGGGGTGGGGGTAAGGGGGAATGCACAGTTATTAATTCTTGGCTCCTGTCAAACAAATTTAGTGAAGCCCGTTGTTTAGCTTGTGTGACCATGCCTTGCCTTGCCTTCCCTCCCTAAACGTCTCTGGATTTTCTTGCCCATCAGGCCTCCCTGATTGACTGAATGCCCAGTGCTAATGTCTCCTTTGGTGACTCAGTGTCAGATTTTGCCTGATTAAAGGGCCTCTTACACAATGGTGAGATGCAGTGCAAATACATGTTGTTTCTGTGAGGCAATAGAATCAGTTGCCTCACAAATGCACTTTATAGCCAGAATTCCATAGTTGCTCAAAATTACTATGCTGTCGGTGCAAGATAGGATTGCCAATACTAAGGGGATTGTGCCTTCAGGTTTCACCATAGAAGCCCAGACTACCCCATCCCCTCAAAAACCAAACGCCCTAACTTTGATTCCATTCCTTGCTCACATTGGTCACCCAACATATTAATTCATGAAGTTAAAAACTGAAAATAAAACTGTGGATGCTGTAAATCAGGAACAAAAACAGAAGTTGCTGGAAAAGCTCAGCAGGTCTGGTAGCATCTGTTGAGTGGAATCGGAGTTAACATTTCGGGTCGAGTGACCCATTAGATCAGTTCTGAGGAAGGGTCACTCGATTCAAAATGTTAACTCTGCTTTCTCTCCACAGAGGCTGCCAGACCTGCTGAGCTTTTCCAGCAATTTCCATTTTTGTTGATGTAAATTTATGAAATTTTCTGTGCCTAAAGTCATCATCATACAACATGGAAACCGATGCTTCGGTCCAATCAGTCCATGCTGAACGTAATCTCAAACTAAACTGGTCCCACCTGCCTGCTCCTGGCCCATATCCCTCCAAACATTTCTTATTCATGTATTTATACAAACGTCTTTTAAACATTGTACCTGTACCCGCATCCACCACTTCCTCTGCAAGTTCATTTCACCCACAAACCACTCTGTGTAAAACAAAAGCTATCCCTCGTGTCTTTTGTAAATCTTTGACCTCTCACCTTTTCTTTTAGCATAGTGTATGACATTAGCCTCTGACAGTGGAGTGGAGATGATCAGTTAATGGAATGGCCTTTCAGGGAAATAACCTTACTGCAGGATAGAGGAAAAGAATAAACTGAACGGATTGCTCATAAACAGAGCTGCCTTGACCTCAATGACCACATTTGACCTCCCTGATGACTCAATGGGTTATGGTTTGCACCTTGAGGTGGGCAATAGGAAGTGGGAAATGTCCTCTTTCTCTCGCTCAAGGAGGGGCAATAACTGGGGCCAGGCCTGTTGCCCTCTGAATGAGTTCGAGGTGACCACCGACTAGGTGCTAAGGCGGGCTAATTAAGAGGCTTCTCTTGGACCTCGAGGGGCATTGTCCTAATTGTAGTATTACAGAGAAACAAGAAACAGCAACCCCTTCCCCCCCGCCCCCATACCCCAACAAGCCCCCAGTTACAGTCCATGTCATTTTCTGATACTTCATACCATGCTTGTATGGCCCGTCATGCCAATCTATGTGCACCCACTCTCCCGTTACTGCCCACACTGCTTATATCTTCCATGCCAGTCTATGTCCTTCCCTTACTCTGTATGGCCCCTCACCATCCATACCAAATCTATGCACTTCACCCTTATTCCCCACCACCCCATGGTTCCTTCTGCCTCTGTGTCAGCCTGTGACACTTCATGCCCATTCATTCCGTTTACTCTCTGTATACAACCAGTAAACCCTGTGACAATAGCCTAAATGGAAAAAGAGCCAATCCCTCTACACCTGCATTCCCCATGCAGATGGCCTTAAGGCCCTCCGCTTCTTCCTGTCCCGCAGGCCCGACCAGTCCCCCTCCACTGATACGCTCATCCGCTTAGCCGAACTCGTCCTCGCACTCAACAACTTCTCTTTCAATTCCTCCCACTTCCTACAGACAAAGGGGGTAGCCATGGGTACCCGCATGGGCCCAAGCTACGTCTGCCTCTTTGTAGGTTACGTGGAACAATCCCTCTTCCGTACCTACACCGGCCCTAAAGCCCACCTCTTCCTCCGTTACATTGATGACTGTGTTGGCGCCGCCTTGTGCTCCCACGAGGAGCTCGAACAGTTCATCCACTTCACTAACACCTTCCAGCCCAACCTTAAGTTTACCTGGACCATCTCTAACACCTCTCTCCCCTTCCTGGACCTCTCTGTCTCCATATCAGGCAACCACCTAGAAACCGATATTCATTTCAAGCCCACCGACTCCCACAGCTACCTAGAATACTCCTCCTCCCACCCACCTTCCTGCAAAAATGCTATCCCCTATTCCCAATTCCTTCGCCTCTGCCGCATCTGCTCCCAGGATGAGGCATTCCACTCCCGTACATCTCAGTTGTCCTCGTTTTTCAAGGACCGTAACGTTCCCCCTCGGTGGTCGAGAACGCCCTCAACCGTGTCTCCCACATCTCCCGCACCTCATCCCTCACACCCCGTCCCCGCAATAAGAACCAAAAAAGAATCCCCCTCACCCTCACGTACCACCCCACCAACCTCCGGATCCAATGCATCATCCTCCGACACCTCCGCCATCTGCAATCCGACCCCACCACAAAGACATCTTTCCCTCCCCACCCTTATCTGCTTTCTGGAGGGACAACTCTCTCCGTGACTCCCTTGTCCGCTCCACACTCCCCTCCAGCTCCACCACACCCGGCACTTTTCCCTGCAACCGCAGGAAGTGCTACACCTGCCCCCATACCTCCTCCCTCACCCCCATCCCAGGCCCCAAGAAGACTTTCCACATCAAGCAGATGTTCACCTGCACATCTGCCAATGTGGTATACTGCACCGCTGTACCCGGTGTGGCAACCTCTACATCGGGGAAACCAAGTGGAGACTCGGGGACCGCTTTGCAGAACACCTACGCTCGGTTCGCAATAAACAACTGCACCTCCCAGTCGCGAACCATTTCAACTCCCCCTCCCATTCCTCAGACGACATGTCCATCCTGGGCCTCCTGCAGTGCCAGAACGATGCCACCCGAAGGTTGCAGGAACAGCAACTCATATTCTGCTTGGGAACCCTGCAGCCCAATGGTATCAATGTGGATTTCACAAGTTTCAAAATCTCCCCTCCCCCTACCGCATCCCAAAACCAGTCCAGCTCGTCCCTGCCTCCCTAACCTGTTCTTCCTCCCACCTATCCCCTCCTCCCACCTCAAGCCGCACCTCCATCTCCTACCGACCAACCTCATCCCGCCCCCTTGACCTGTCCGTCCTCCCTGGACTGACCTATCCCCTTCCTAACTCCCTACCTACACTCACCTTTACTGGCTCCATCCCCGCCTCTTCGACCTGTTTGTTTCCTCTCCACCTATCCTCTCCTCTATTCCTCTTCTATCCGCCTCCCACTCTCTCCCTATTTATTTCAGAACTCCCTTCCCCTCCCCCTTTTCTGATGAAGGGTCTAGGCCCAAAACGTCAGCCTCTCTGCTCCTATGATGCTGCTTGGCCTGCTGTGTTCATCCAGCCCTGCACCTTCTTGTCTCGGATTCTCCAGCATCTGCAGTTCCTACTATCTCTGTCATTTATTTATTAGTTCGTAATTTTTTAAAACAAAGGGAGCTTTATGAAAGACCTGTATGATCCAGGCCTTTCAAGTTTAATGGCAGAAACTGCAAGCACCTGATACCCTTTTATCTTGTGTAAATAAATATTGTGCAATTGACAGGATATTTCAGAGAAGGAGCTGCCAAGCATCCTTTTGGTGCAGTTGTTCCAGTCGGAATCACAACTTGCATTGTTCCTGCATCCTTCAGCCCTGGTTATAATCAGGTGCCAGGAATGGGATCAGGAATCCCGCAACTGGATTCCATCCATCTTTTTACCAGGTCAGCAGGGATAGAGAGCCTCAGCAGAGGTCTGGCCTTGCAACTCGTAAACTAGTCAATTAGTTATTTGTCCTGCAATGGTAAAATGCCTTTTAGACAGTGGGTAGGATCTAACCTACAGATGGAGTGACAACATGCCCAGTCAATGGCTTTCCTAACTGTTCTGCTTTTCAATGATTGCCTGATGGGACAGACAATGTGGCTTGGGAGACGGTTCTCTTGGTGCTGGATTCACCAGTTGTACCTCAACAAGCTTTCCCAGAGAACCTACATCATAAATGCCAGTGGGTTGCTCAACAATAGAGGTCACACCACCTGAGCCCAGTGTGACCTGGCCTCTCAGCAGTGCCTGCCTATATGTGCACACTTTTTCAAGCAGAAGTTACTGGACAGAGCTGGGACCAATCAGACTATTGAACATCATGTTGTGATTTGACTCCATCCACTTAGGCCAAGGAAATAAGGATGTGCATGTCTATATGACCTTTTTTTAAAAAGCCATTGAAATGCTTCTAAGCATTAGTCATTGCTGGAACATAGGAAACACAGCTGCCAATTTGCATGCAGCAAGTTCCCACAAACAGGCACATACTATTGAGTAGTCAGTCTGCTTTTAGTAAGGTTAATTAAGGGACAGCTACCAGAGTTAGCTCCCGTTCTCTTTGAGCACCTTCTTGAAATAGTGAAGCATACCTGAGAGCAGATGAGAACTTGAGGTACATCGCTTCAGAAATGCGTGCCCCTCTGACAGTGCAGTGCTGCACTGGAGTATTGACACGGTTTTGTTCACTCTCTTCAATCTGGAGTGGGACTTGAACCCATACCTTCCTGACTTAGAGTCATAAAGATGTACAGCCTGTTCATGCTGACCAGATATCCTAAATTAATCTAGTCCTATGTGCCAGCATTTGGCCCATATCACTCTAAACCCTTCGTATTCATATATGCAACCAGATGTCTTTTAAATGTTGTTATTGTACCAGCCTCCTCTGCTTCCACACGCGCCACTCTCTGCGTTTTAAAAAAAAGTTGCCCCTTGGGTCCTTTTTAAATCTTTTCCCTCTCACTTTAAACCTATGCCCTCCAGTTTGGACTCCCATAACCTGGGGAAAAGACCTTGACTACCCAGCCTATCCATGCCCCTCATGATTTTATAAACTTCTCTAGGTCACCCCTCACCCTCCGATGCTCCACGGAAAATAACCCCAGCCTATTCAGCCTCTCCCTATAGCTCAAACCCTCCAACCCCGGCAATATCCTTGTCGATCCTTTCTGAACCCTTTCAAGTTTCACAACATCTTTCCTATAGCAGGGAGACCAGAATTGCACACACTATTCCAAAAGTGGCCTCACCTGTACAATCGCAACATGACTTCCCAACTGCTGTACTCAATGCACTTACCAATAAAGGCAAGTGTACCAAACATCATCTTCACTAACGTGTCTATCTGTGACTCCACTTTCAAGGAACTACAAAGCTGCATTTGACTTGGGTGGGAGCACCACCAACAGATCCAGTCCCACTGCTCTGTTTGCTTCCCCATTGGATTGCCACCTGTGTGGTTGACCTTTACTGGTCACATGAGCTCCCTCCGTCAAACCGCCTTTTGTCCCATGTCCAATAACGTTCAGTCACCCCTAAATGAGAGTGATAGGAAAACAAATATACATGTCAGTGTCCTGGCCATCAAACATTATTTCCTGGAAACTCCCGAACCATCCTGGAGAGTTGACTGGCCTATTGCTGGACTTTGCCATTCGTCTTGCTGGTAACAGTTTTTTAAAAACAAATTCTCCTTGCAGATAATTATGGGGCTCTTCGTCAACAATGGCTTTTGGCAGGGAATTCCACAACCTAATGTGTACTCTTTTGTGTAACTGTTTATTTACTCTCTTCGTTTTTTTTGCTGTCTGTTTTTGTGATTAAACTGTACAACCTAGTTACTGATGAAAGGAAACAATCGAAATTACTATTTGCCCTATCACAATCATCATAATCTCCAAAGAGGATGATCAACAATGCCCTCCTCCCTTATTACTCTCTTTATCACTGGTAAGATCAAAGCAAATTGACTTAAGAATCTTTACATTGTTTTTCTGTGAGCTTCCAGCTCTCTGACTGAGGCCTAAACACTTATACAAGACCCATATTACCTCTGTGCTGTTCTGCTCTAGGCATTTGGTTTAAGCTGGGGAGGGTTCAGGAGAGATTTACTGGGACGTTGCTGGGCCTGGAGGGTTTGAGTTATGAGGAGAGGCTGGATAGGCTGGGACTTTTTTTTCACTGGAGTGTAGGAGGTTGAGGGGTGACCTTACAGAGGTTTATAAAATCCTGGGCAGTATAGATGAAGTGAATGGCAGGTGTTTTTTTCCCCCCCCCAAAGATGGGGGATTTCAAGACTAGGGGGCATACTTTTAAGGTGAGAGGAGAAAGAATTGGAAAAAAAAAGACATGGGGAGCAACCTTTTTACACAGAGAGTGGTTCATGTGTGGAATGAACTTCTAGAGGAAGTGGTGGATGCGGATACAGTTGCAATGTTTAAAAGAAATTTGGATAAGTACATGAATAAGAAATGTTTGAAGGGACATGGGCCAAGTGCAGGCAGGTTCTGAGGAAGGGTCACCAGACCCAAAATGTTAACTTTGATTTTTTTCTTCACAGATGCTGCCAGACCTGCTGAGCTTTTCCAGCAACTTGTGTTTTTGTTCAGGCAGGTGGGACTAGTTTAGTTTAGGGATATGTTCGGGGTGGACTGGTCGGATCGAGGGGCCTGTTTCCGTGCTGCATGACTCTGACTCTGTTTTGTTTCACTTAAAGCTTTAGGCACTCGATTTTCTTGATTGTTAATGATGTACGTCCCAGCATGAGCCTAGCTGCCTCCTCACTCACAATGTCACCATTTAAAGTGCCAACCTGAATTATGTCAGAAACTAATCTTTAATTTTTTTTCTCACGTGATCTCGCAGCATGTTCAGTTATTACTGTTTCAGTTTGATAATGCACTCACAAAGATACAGGTTCAATTCAAAAGAGACAGCTGTAAAATCTGAGTGAATATAGGGTTGATGACTCAAAAGGCTCCCTGCTGCACTGGACTGACCCTGACTTTGTTCACAAGCTGTTTTCTTATGCTGAAAAGAACTATTTGTGATGATTTTGAAATGTACTATTTCTTTTTCTGCAGATGCGGGGAGGGGATGTGGGTTTGGGTGGGATGTTCCTCAGAGGGTCGGTGTGAACTTGATGGGCTGAATGGCCTGCTTCCACACTGTAGCGATTCTGTGATTCCTTCACCCCACTCCGACACCATGGGTGAGGAATACACGATAAATAAAAATAGAGGTTCCAGACTCAACAGCTGCATGAGGGAACACTTTTTCTCCCCCCCCATCATTGCTGTTCCTCATTGGCAGTGAGTGCCTGGCAGAAACTGCTTGAATTTCTATCATGTTTTGAACAGACTAAAATGACTTTAGGCACTTCAAGGGAGAGAGATCAGACAAAAGTTGACAGCCCCCCTCGTGCCTCATAGTTTTCGGACCAGTGATAAGATGCTTAGGCGGCAGAATGCCTCGGAGAAGGTTGGCAAGGTGGAGCCATGTCTTGGAAACATCTCCCCCAGTGAGGAAGCTGAGGAGGTGTGCATTAGTCGGTACTGTTGAGGGGCTGGCGAAGATTAGAGGTCAGGAGAAGAAGGACAACAGAGGAGTTGTAAACCAGATGCGAATTTTTTCAAATGGATTTCTGTAAGTCGTGTGTGAGCCAACTTGAGCTAAATCCTCCACCCTTGAGGGGTGAGGGGGACAGAATAGCCATCTGATGCTCGCTGAGCTGCAGTGGCAAAGGTCTGGAGACTCAACAAATGATAGCTCCTTTTGAGACGGACGGAAAAGCAAAGGCGAAATAAAATAAACTCGTTGACTCCAACAATATTTAATCAGCAGGATCTTTATTTTCAAATGGCTTGAGAGGTTGTGGTGTGTCCCAAGGATGCTATGGTGAAGCATGTGTTTATGAAAAGCTGTTTTAATTGGATTTTCTTTACTGACTAGAGTGATGTGGGAACTTTGTGCACAATCAGAGATTGCAAAGAGGCACTTGTACTTGTTCTGTATGGCCTCTCTATTTACTGAAGAGCCATAAATAATGTGCAAGCTACTGGGGTGTGTGTGTGTGTGTGTGTGTGTGTGTGTGTGTACGTGTGTGTGTGTGTGAGAGAGAGACACCACAATATGGATTAGGAGCAAAGTTTTTCAGAGAAAAATGCCATGACCCTTTGAGTTCAGCAGACAGGAGTTGAATGAAAGGAAATACTAGATCTGAAGAAGGTTTCAATGTGCAGAGAAAATGCTCATCATAGACTCAAGGTAGAAATCTTCGCGAGTCCATCTTGTTAACCAGTTACCGGGGGTTTAAATTCATAGAGGATCCGTCTTGCTATTAAGTGTGTCTGAATTGGAATATGTTAGCTCAAACAGAACATATTTCAGACAGGCTGTAGACAGGAGTTAGACTCCCATAAACAGCAATAGCTTCATCCAAGGTACTGGGGCTGAGGCTTTGCACAGACCAGCACTAAGAGCTACTACCTATTTCAGACTGGCTTGCTGCATTTTTGGCCATTCATTGCTTTGTGTTCTCCTCATATTATTCACCTCCCTGAAGCAGGGGGAGCAGAAAGCAGGGTGGTGTCCTGAGCTCCATCAGTATGTCCAGTTCTGGTCACTCAGTTATAGGAAGGATATTATTAAGCTGGAGACAGCTCAGAAGAGATTTACCAGGATGTTGCCCGGTATGGAAGGTTTGAGTTATCAAGAAAGGTTGGATAGGCTGGGACAATTTTTTCCACTGGAGTGTAGGAAGTTGAGAGGTGACCTGATAGAAGTTTATAAAATAATGGAGGTTATAGGTAGATAATGAATCCATAGAATCTCTACAGTGTGGAAAGAGACTCTTCGGCCCAACAAGTCCATACTGACCCTCGGAACATCTCACCCAGACCCTTCTCCCTATAACCCACCTAATCTAATCACCACATCCCTGAACACTACGGGCAATTTAACCTGGCCAATCCATCTAGCCTGCACATCTTTGGACTGTGGAAGGAAACCCATGCAGACACAGAGAATGTGCAAACTCCACGCAGACAGTTGCCTGATGGGGAATTGAACCCAGGCCCCTGGCATTGTGAGGCAGCAGTGCTAACCACTGAGCCACCATGCCGCCCTTATACTGGCACAAATAGCAGCGGTGGGATTCGAACCCACGCCTCCGTAGAGACAGGAGTCTTAATCCAGCACCTTAGACTGCTCGGCTATGCTACCCATGTCTTTTCCGTAGGATGGAGGATTCGAAGACTAAGGGGCACATTTTTAAGGTGAGAGGAGAGAGATTTTTAAAAAAAGGTTTTTTGTACACAGAGGGCGATTTGCGTGTGAATGAACTTCCTGAGGAAGTATTGGATGTGGGTACAATTACAACGTTTAAAAGACATTTAAGTAAGTCCATGAATAGGAAGTGTTTGGAGGGATGTGGATCAAGCGGAGGCAGGTGGGACTAGTTTAGTATAGGAGTTTGGGATGGGTTGGTTGAACCCAACGGTCTGTTTCCGTGTTGTATGACTCTATCACTCTATGCCTGGACGCAGATGTTTTTTAAAGTAAATCCCAACATTGGGAATTTGGTGCAATTGGGAATATGGGGCAGAGGGTGAAAGAGATGCTGATTTTTTTTTAATATATGTATACATACGCATATATATTTTTTCTGTTTTACTTCTAGTAGTGCCTTTGTGGCTTCACGCTGGGAGAATGTAATTTGCTATTACTTTACTCCATTAGTTAACTGGTTAATTAATCACGTAAATAAAGGTAGACCATCACGACAGGACTGCTGGTGTGCTGTAACTGCAAGTTGTGGGAATCTCTGGAATGTATTGGATGGTCACAGCTGTGGTGAGCGATTTGTAGCTTGAGAAACTCCAGCTGTGATTTGCTGAGCTGGACTCTGAGTTGCAGGTATAGCAGACCTTCAGGAAGCTGATGGGTTACCTGGACCTATTGGGTAGAACTTTTGAATTCCTCAGTGAGTGGGCACAGATGGTTGTGACTGTGAGTTGGGCAGTGTCAGCGATTAAACATGACATGATGGAGAAATCTCAGACCCTTCACTTTTAGCAACGAGCTGTGTGGTACTCGCTGCAACAGATGAACAGCAGGCAATGTCTCAAAGATTGGATGAGAAGGGAGGACATTCCATTTTGGCACCTAAACCTGGGAAAGATGAAGCTGTATCGTTGGTGTGGGCCCTGCATGAAATGAGCTGGAACCAGTGTCCTGGTAAACTGAATAACTAGGACTGAGGTCAGGACTTTAAGCTAAAGGAAGGCAATGGGAAAAGGGCTTCGGGGGAGAGAGATCTGGAATGTTGAGGTAATGGCAGTGTGGTAATTTTAAGAAAAGGCAAGGAAGGGGCACAGAGTTTAAGGATCATTAGTGCATCAGCAACTGAAGGCACTTATGAACAATAGTGCTAAAAAATATTGAAGACCCAATCTGAATCCATGACACATTCAAAATAAGATAGAGGAACAAATAGGGATAAATGGCTTAGATCTAATTGCTTCAAAAAAGGCATGGTTATACCAAAATGAGAGTAAACTGGCTGGTGTTACAGCAGTTTCCAAAACTTTAGTTACCCTTCTTTCTCTATACTTTCTCTATACTTCAATGTTGATTCCTTTCAAAGCAGATATGAGAAACTATACTGGGAAATGAGACAAAGGCAGAGACATTGAAATGATATTTTGTCACGGTAGCTGGCAAAACTTCTGTACCAGAAACAGAGGTTAACCAGCGGTCTACTCCGAGTGAGGAATGTTTGGTAACTCGTACCAGCAGAAAAGAAACGCCATGGTCCAAAAGCTGACAGATCCCAAGAACCTGATAGCTGACATCCCAGGTTCTATAAGACTTAGTGTTTTGTACCAGGCCAGACCTCCTCCAGATATATTAAGAAGAAAGCCTAGATCCTAACATTTTCTTATATCACAGGCAAGTGCGAGGCGTTGCATTCCAGACGCATCTCGATTGATCATGCCCCCAGATCTGAACCAAAACCCACTTTATTCGCAGTTAAAATACAACAAAAAAAGAAGGAATTGGAATAGTTAACAACTTAACAGAATAATTGATTAATTACTAAACAGTAACTGTTCCAATATAGTGATATCCCATAAACACGCCTTTGGCAAAGGCGAATTCAGTAAAATAGATTGTCTCACATGTAATTCTCCAGGCAAGGAGAAAACGCATCAAGAGAAAATGGAGAGAGAGGAATAGCAGAGAGAGATGTACTGCAGCTTCCAAATAGCTTCAAGACCGCCGCAACAATTACTACTGAAAAACTAAAACTAAAACCTCTGGCTCTGCAGGAGCTTGACCCCACCCATTCAGGCTGCTTCTATTGTCCCAGCCTTGGCAAAAAAAAACCCACGGCACCTCAAACTGTTTACTTTAGTGGCTGTGAGTAGACTACTCATCACCTGTCTCAACCTTTCTTCATTTTAAAAAAAAGGACAAAATACACCTCTTAAAGCTACAGTATCATCACATTAGATACAAAAGTATGCACTGGTTATGATATTCCTAAATTCCCAAGATTTCAGAAAACCCATGAGGGATTTGAATTTAATAACATTATTCAAAAAAAAAAGGTAGAGAGAAAACTAGGAATGTCAGACCATTTAATCTAACATCAGTCATCAGGAAAGTGCTGGAATCTATTGTCAAGGAAGTCGTAACAATGTGCTTAGAAAATCTAAGTATGACCAGACAACGTTGAAAGGTTTTATGAAAGGGAAATCCAGTTTGTCAAATTTTATTAGAGGTGCTTGAGGATGCAATCATTGGGCAGATGAAGGAAAACCAGAGATTTAGTACACTTGGATTTCTAGAGGACTTTTGATAACAATAAGCCCCACAAATTAAGGACCAATAGAGTGCAAGACAATATATTATGTTAAATAGATGAGGGATTATTTCATGAACAAAAAAATGTGTCGAGATTACTGGGGCACTCTCAAGTAGGTAGGCTGTGACTAATAGAACACTGCAGAGACTCAATTACATGCAATCAATATAAATTGCTTGCGTAAACAGAACAAGAGTAATTAATGATACACAATTGGGTAGAAACGTATCTTGTGAGGGGGATGCAAAGCGAGATACAAAATAATGGAAATGTGGTTGCTGCAGATCTGAAATAAAATCCGAAATTGCTGGAGAACCTCAGCCCATCTGGCAGCATTGGTGGGGAGAAAGCAGAGTTAACATTTTGAGTCCAGTGACCCTCCTTTGGAACTCCTGATATAGAGAGAGGCTGCGTGAGTGGACAACAAAATGGCAGCTGGCGAAGTGTGAGACTATTAAATTCGGGTATTGGAATAACAAAGGCAAATTCATCTGAAATTTGTAAACATTGATTCTGAAAGACATGGTTGGAGTCGGAGGATGTTTGCATGCAGGTACTGAAAGCAATCACAAGGCCAACTGGCATATTAACCTGTATTGCAAAGGGTTTGAGGCTGGAATGAGACCACAGCTGGGGTAGTAGGTGTAGTTGTCTAGTTGAAGGTGGCAAAATAGAGGTTCATGAGATTTGGATTCCTCAACTGAGCGTGTTGTCTGATCATGAGAGACTGGGTAAAGTGGCCTTACGGAGTTGCCTTGGAGTTTACAAGAATGAGAGACGATCTCATTGAAACCTATCCATTTTAGAAGAGGCTGGGCTGGAGGGACACTGGGAGGTGGTTTCCCTTCATGACGGAATTTAGAACATGGGGCACGGTCTCGAGGATGGGATTGGTTGATCATTCAGAACGGAGATGAGGAGGAACCCTTTCATGCGAAGGTTGAGAATCTTGGAAATTCTATGTCCCAAACAGTTTGGATCCTCCGTCATTGAAGATATTCAAGGCTGTGATGATGCGTTTATAATCTCTCAGGAAATGGAGGGACGCGAGGTGTGTGGGGAAGGGCAATGATTGATGACCATGATTAGATTGATTGGCCCAGCAGGCTCAAGGGGCTGAATGGACTACTCCTAACACCCAGCTGGTGTTAGAGTTGGTCCATATCTACAGGTCGTTCGGTCTCCATCACGGTATTGGCAGGTGTACTGTAACCATCCTCAGTGTGACAGGACAGAAATATTGTCAACCTTTCCAAGCCTGGCCATTAGCTGCCAACTTCAGCTGGACGTATGGACACAGTGCATGAGAATAAGCTCAGTCTTGATGGTGATGTGTCCCACCACGCGGAATGAGCTGTGACACATATCCCCTTTTAAAAACAGAAACCTTTATACCCTCTTTCTTGGTACTGAGAGATGAAATGTTGTATTTTTCACAATCACTGGTTGTCTCTAGGCATTTTCCAACCAATATCACAGTGTGGAGCTAGAGGAACACAGCAGACCAGGCAGCATCAGAGGAGCAGGAAAGCTGACGTTTCGGGTCAGGACCCTTCTTTCTGAAGTTCTTGCTATCTCACTTTCCAACCAATTATGTGCTTTCCAAAGTCTGACCAATTTGTGCACAGTAAGCTCCTGTGAGCTGACTATTGGGTCCATACCCATTATAGAGCATCAAGTTAGGTCAGCAGTGTTTGATCTCTGGATAAATGGGGTTGGAAGGGCACAGAGACGGAGAGCTTCAGATCTCCCTGACTTTGTACAGAATGACCCTGTCTACGTGCCTAGCACTTTTCAGGCATGGGTAACAAACCTGGAGTACAGAGATTAGAATTGCCACCTAAAGCACCCAAGTAGCCAGTAGATCTTAAATTGCCCAGCAGAGGTTCTATCATCAAACTGCATACTATTCTGTGCTTGGTGATGACAGCAATGGCAGTTGAAAGGTATTACCTGGATGTCAATTGACATGCATCCAGGGTTTGGTATTGAGTTGTAAAGAGAGAAACATCTGATGGTGGTAGCGCTGGGGCTGGGAGGTCTGGGGTGGAGGTGAAATGGTGTGGCCAGTGAGCTTTCCATTTTTTTCAAACGGTGTTTTCCTAACTATGGGAAAAATTGGGGTAAAGTCAGTGCTCCTCTTTGGTAAATCGGACCCCTGTGCTATATCACACTACTCTCCTTCTAATCATGGAATTGCATTTTGTAGAAGCGTACAGTGCCTTGACAGGCCATTCGGCCAACTGTACTGTGCTGTACGCACATACCTGGAAGGACCTCTTCCCGTTCCTTTGTCACTTAACCCAACAATGTACTCATTGTGGTTGGTTGGCTCGTCGAACTGGTTTCTTGTTTCGCAGACGTTTCGTTACCATGCTGGGTAACATCCTCAGTGCAGCCAGCATGTTACCCAGTAGGGTAACGAAACATCTGCGGAACAACAAACCAGCTCGGTGAGCCAACCAACCACAACACCTACAAATCTACTCTAAAACCTTAGCAACAATGTACTCCTCCATCCCTTTCTCCTTCATGTCTGTTCAGCTTCGTAACTCCGTTCACCTAAATTGATCAGACAGTCTGTGCTACAGGAACAAACCTGTCACCACTGTATGTCAGCGCTGTAAAGGGTAGAAAGGAGTCTTTGGCTGATTCAGTTACAAAGCTTTACAATATTCTGGGACTGAAGTCTGTTTGCTTGCACGCAGTTTGACATTCCCCCCCCAATTTGTGCCAACTCTCAGTGGTCTGCCCCTTTTAAAGGGAGGTAACATGAACTCCTGTGTTGGATAGCCAGGCCCATTGGGTGTAGATTTCTCAGTTAGGGAGCAACACTTGGATTTGTGAAGTAACTGGTAATGTCCTAGTGCTGTACCACGTGACTGTCGGGTCAATGGATCTCAGTCTTCATCTGGCAATTCCTGTGTTCTGAAATGTGTCACAAAAATAGAATGACAAATGCTGCATCCCCCATAATATGTGAATATGTTAATGATTAAAAACACACAACACACATAACAGGGATGATAAAAACACTAGAAAGTTGTATTCAGTACAATGTACGTCTTCATGCTATAAGCTCCTTATTTACATTACAGAGAGTAGTGTTGAGGGCAAGTAGGATGTAAGGTTCTCTGAATAGTAGCAGCCTAGTATGACAGCACAGTCTCCTAAGAGGCCAAGTGTGGATACCCAATGACCCAAAAGATTGAGACCATATAGAACCCAGGAAGGGACAACCAGGCAGGTGCAACTCCTGCTCGCACAGACAATCCATAGTCTTCGCTGCTGCATTCCAAGGCATGGTAACCACAATGTTCACCCAGCATACCACCCCCCACTCCTGTTTTATGTACAGCAGGGCACTCCAAAAACACAGTTGTATGTGCTCACGAAGACGATATTCTCTGATGTTGGTTATTTGGACATCCAGTTACTTCCACTTGCCCCCCCTTCGTCCAAGCCACAACCTTTTTGGTTATTCGCTCACTGGATGTGGATGTCTCTGGCTAGGCCAGCATTTATTGCCCATCCCTAATTGTCCAGAGGGCGGCTCAGAGTCAACCACATTGTTGTGGGTCCAAAGTCACATGTAGGCCAGACCAGGTAAGGATGGCAGTTTCCTTCCCTAAAGGGAACCAGATGGGTTTTTCCTGACAGTTGACAATGGATTCATGGCCATCATTAGACTCTCAATTCCAGATTCTTTATTCAGTTCAAATTCCACCATCTGCCGTGGTGGGATTTGAGCCTGGGTCCCCAGAACATTAGCTGATTAATGGTCTAGCGACAATACCACTAGATACTTGTGTCCACTCTTGAGCTCCACTAAAGGAGGCCACTAGCATTCAGAATGAACTCTGACATCTGCCCTCAGGACCTTTTCTGGCTCAGTTAAACACACCTGAACATGGTGAAGCTCAAGCAAAAATGGCAGATATTGAGTAGCCAGTTCTTGCCGTAGAGGAGTTGGGTAAGGAGACAAAACTACACTGTACTCTGGAAGTGGTCTTACCAAGGCCCTTCATAATCGCAACAAGGCATCTTCACACTCCCACTATAGTCGCTTTACACTAGAGGCATTTGTCTTCCCAATTACTTACTGTGCCAGCCTGATAGCTTTGCAATTCATGTACAAGGACACCTAGGTCTTGGACCCCCAATGCTTTCCAATTTCTCACTGTTTATAAAAAAAATCTCCTTCTAATTTCCCAAATTAAATAACTTCTCATTTCGCCTCATTTACATTCCATCTGCCAGTACTTAGCCATTCAACCTGTCTATATTGCTTTGCAGCCTCTCTCTGTCCTTCTCACAGCTTACATTCCCACGTAACTATCATCAGCAAATGTGAATACATCACACTCTGTCTCATCTATGTCATAAATACAGTGTGTGTGTATGTATGCAAATAGCTGAGGCTCCAGTACTGATCTCGGAGCCTGTCCACTAAGATACAGTCTGCCAACTTGAACATGACTCATATTTTCCAACTTTCTATTTTCAGCCTGTGCACTAATTCATTGTCCAAGTGTGAGTATATTACCCGGAAGCCTGTGGGCTCAGATCTTACATCAGCAACCTTTTGTGGGGAGCTGCACCAAATGGCTTTTTTTGAAAATCCAAATAAACTACATCCACCTGTACTCCCTTATCGATCCTGCTGGTTCCAATTAGAGAGTACAACTAATAGTCAATACTGTCCTCCCCCTCTCCCTCACCTTGGGTCTGCATTGCCTTTAATGAGTTTTGTACATAAATGAATCAATTGGAAAACTGGGGAATGGTTAATAAATGGGGGAGGGGGGAAGCATGGGTGATTTGGGGATGGGGAAGAAAATGTTCAGTTCTTAATTTTTTAATTTGTATCCAGACATGGTCTTAAGTCAACTGCATTGGGATGGGACTGGAGTCACTTCTGTATCAAATCTAGTAAAGATTGCAGATGCCCTTCACACAGGACAGTAACAAAATACTTGAGTGTTTTTGTGGCAATCAAGTGGCTTTATGATCTTTTTACTGCATGCAGATGGGGTGAGGGGGCAGGGGAGACTGATTGAGAGCAGGGCTTGGGAGTTTAGAGGAAGCCACTCCTTTGACTATGCTTACTCAGCAATTGCCTTCTCATGTTAAATCATAAACTTGATTCATCTATTCACACTGCCAATCAAGAAAAACTGCCAAGCCCTCTGTTTCTTCCTCTCCCGTAGGCCCATCCAGTACCCGGAGGAAACCCACACAGATATGGGGAACATGCAAACTCCACACAGTGTCGCCCGAGGGTGGAATCAAACGCGGGTCCCTGACGCTGTGAGGCAGCAGTGCTAACCACTGAGCCACTGTGCCATCCACTGTGTGTTAGCCTTCACTTTAGTCCTCAAGTCCTGAAATGGGACTTGAATCCAGACTTTTGTGATTCGGATGTGAGCATTCCACCAACTGACTCAGTATTTTAATGTGCTAAGGTACTACTGTGCTGGTTTGCTGTCCCAACAGCTATATTTATGGCATGTTCGAACACGATAATTGTACGTTCTGTTTCAAGTGGTTTTTGTTCTAGTCCCACTAACTGTGGTAACCGCTACAATAATTCATGAAGCTTGCTTCTAACGAGATTGCCAAAGCATTGCAGAAGATCTACTAAGCTGTTTTATCTGCATATGTAAATTATCACTAATTGGCATAATTCATTAGTGTTTTCTACCTTTTCAATGTGCAATGATTTATAGTTTCAAAATTTTATCACGACAGGACTCAGTTTTGCGATTATGGGTTAAAACCTGTTTTGTAATCAACTTATAATTTCTGTGTATGTGAATTAATTTTCAAGCATATAATTGGTGTGCTCCCCTGCTCAGCTTAGTGGCCCGTCAGTGAAGACTGTTGTTACTTGGACCTTTGTTTCAGTTGGATTTCAGTTTCTTGCTCATTCTCCCTTATCCCAGCACAAGTAGATTGGAAGACAAGCGGTGACAGTGACAGAATCTGCAGAAGGATATTGATGGGTCTGTGAATTATCAGATTAGCCATGATCCCACTGAATGGTGGGGTGGATTTGATGGGCTGAATGGCCTGTTTCTGCTTCTGTGTCTTATCATCTTAACTGTATATGTACGTCTAGCTTATCTGGGATTTCTAACTTACCCCAGGAATAGGCGAGGTGATGTCCTAGTGGTATTATCATTGGACTGTTAATCCAGAAACCCAGATAACATTCTGGGGACCTGGGTTCAAATCCCACCACAGCAGTTGGTGGAATTTGAATTCAATAAATATCTGGAATTAAGAGTCTAATGATGACCATTAATCTATTGTCGAATGTCGGAAAAACCCATCTGGTTCACTAATGTCCTTTGGGGAAGGAGACCGCCATCTTTACCTGGTTTGATCTACATGTGATTCCAGACCCACAGCAATGTGGTTAACTCTTAACTGCCCTCTGGGCAATTAGGGATGGGCAATAAATGCTGCCTAGCCAGTGATGCCCTCATCCTGTGAATAAATAAAGAAGAAAAATATTGTAAACGTGGAGACCACTTTCAGTTGACAGTTTTTCAGTATCTGCAAGACTAAAAGAGCATTATTCAATAATTGCAATCTAATAGTTATTCTGAGTTTTGTTGTGGACCAGACCAAACCCCCTCAAAGTATACTAAGGGGATAGCCTAGATGTTAACTTTCCTTATTTTAAAGGCAAGTGCCAGGCATTGCATTCTGGATGCAAGTCAATTGGTCAAACCACCAGTCTTGAAGCAGAATTCATACACTATAGTTAAAATGCAACAAAAGAAAGAAGAAATTGGAGTAACTTAATGCTACTGGAAATCTTAACAGAATAATAGATTATTTAACCTTAAAGATTTGTCAAAGATCTGTAGCTTGGGTTGTGGATGAGGTTGTTGACTTGCTCGCCGAGCTGGCTTGTTTTCGTTGAGACGTTTCGTCACCACGCTCACTATTTAACTACTAAACAGTAACTGTTTCCAATATGGTAACATCCCATAAACACACTCTCTTGGCAGGGGCAAATTCAGTAAAATAGATTGTCTTGCAGGCAGTTCTGCAGTCTGCGAGGTAACACATCAAGAGAAAACTCTGAGGGAGAGAAAAGCAGGGAGAGGTGTACTGCAACTTCCAAACCCAGGTTTAAGACCCCGGCAACTGATACTGAAAAACTAAAACTAGAAATCCTGGTTCTGTGGGAGCTTGACCCCACCCATTCTGGCTGCTTCTATTGTTCTAACTTATTTAAAAAAACAACACCCGACGCCTCTCAGACTGTTAATTGGCTCTGAGTAGACCGTTCGCTACCCCTGTCTCAACCTTTCTTCATCTTAAAAAGGACAGAATACACCTATTCAAGTCACAGCGTCGTCACAATCTGCTCTCTTCCACTCATTTTCCCCTTGATTCTTCACCCACTTTCATATTCTTTCATCTCCTTGCCATGTTGTCATCCTCTCTTCAGCCCTTATCACTGTTTCTCTCCCATCAACATTTTCCATACAGCATTTTCTTTTAAGTTTACAAGCTCATAAAATAATTAGGATGAAGAACGCACATCGCCCACCTCGGTTCATTATCCAGACAAATCCTAACGTTCCCCCATTGCTTCATCTGGGAATGCACTCACCCGCTTTCTTATGAGTTCCACTGTGTTTCCTTTCAGCTAGAGATTAAGAACTGGAAATAATTACATCACTGTGCAAAAATTACTTGTACTGCTTTCATTTTATTAGTTCTGTAGTTAGAATTATAAAGCCTGCAAATGTAAATGACAGACAATATCGTAAAAATGTCAGCAAATCAACAGGCAGTCCAGCCTTGGCTCGCAGGCACAGCTATCTGCTTATTATTTTCTGTGGAGTAAATAGATAAGGTAGTTTTGTTATACCCTGTAATCGTGCAGTTGAATCTGTCTGAACCTTGGTGTGTTAAGTTAATAACCTAACGTAAAGCCAGTATTGAAAGCAGAGGAGCTGGTGATGTAACAGCCTGCTATCTGAATTCCAAAGCAAGACCATTGTCAAGAGAGATTTGGAGATAGCTAGCAAGTTGCAATCACACAACTGTAATGTACAGATCTTCAGCGGAGTTGGTTGTGAGCATTTAATTTTTAATAAATGTTTGATTCCAAACCCATCTTGGACAGATAGGCCATGCAGTGTGAGAAAACAGACCATGAGGATTGGGAAAGTCCATGATCTGATCTCCCTCTTCTAGGGAGCTGCTGCTTCTCCCATTTTGTCTGTTTGCTGACTCCACACCTGGTATACTTTTCTCTAAATCTCTGTTGCTGACGTAAACCAGCGAAGACATGATGGGCTGAATGGCCTGCAGGTGAGGCATGACTTTGCTAGGGTTCGAAATCCTTTGTTCCTCCTCCCACCTTCACCCATATTAATGAGCCAACAGGAAACGGGTGTGAGCAAGTGTGCCATTTTATTTCAGGAGATTAGAAGGTTACGGCTGTACGATTTGTCTAATGTGATGAGTCAACTGCCTAATAAAATTTTATTTGGCCTTTAAATTGTGCTTTAGTGTGTTATACACCAAGAGGAGTTAGGCGCAATTTACTGCACTACTAGGCACAACGCCAGATCATCTAGGAGAATGTGCGGCAGATGAAAGTAAACGGAAAGGAGTATCTGGTTGGTAGATATTGCCTCCGGGTGTCAGTGGAGTGGTTTGGTACCTCCCTCAACAATAAGGCTGAAACGTGGATCTAAGAAAACAGCACTCCGTCTTCTTGCATCCCAGTGTTTGGAGGCAGTTGAGGGTTGGAAAGTTGGAGGATTTCATGAAGGAACTATTTATCGTGTTATCGCGCACCACATTGGCAGGTCTTGTACAGTGTATTGGTGAGGCCTCTTGTGGAGTACTGTGTCCAGTTCTGGTTGCCCTCTGATAGAAATGATATTATTAAACTGGGGAGGGTTCAGAAAAGATTTACCAGGATGTTTTCAGGAATTGAAGGTTTGAGTTATAAGGAGAGGCTGGCTAGGCTGGGACTTCTTTCACTGGAACATAGGAGGTTGAGGGGTGACCTTACAGAGGTTTTTAAAATCATGAGGAGTATAGATAAGGTGAATGGCAGGTGTCTTTTCCCTGAGGTGGGGGATTTCAAGACTAGGGAGCATATTTTTAAGGAGAAAGATTTAAAAGAGATAAGAGGGACAATCTTTTTTACACAGCGGGTGGTTTGTGTGTGGAACGAACTTCCAGAGGGAAGTGGTGGATGTGGATACAGTTACAACCTGTAAAAGACATTTGGATAAGTACATGCATAGCAAAGGTTTGGAGGGATATGGGCCAGGCAGGTGGGACTAGTTTATTTTGGGAACATGGTCAGCATGGACTGGTTGGACCAAAGAATCTTTTTCTGTGCTGTATGACTGTCTAGCATGTTTTCCTGAGAAGAATTTGTTTTTGAATTTTTCTTTTAATATTAAAAACACAAGGATATTTGAAATATCACAGTATTCAAAATGGTGCATGATTGTAAGTAATTGCTTGGTTATACAGAATTTAAATAAAACCAGACAAGAAGTTGCAGTTTTTTTTATCTGGCATTCATCAGGATTAGGGAGAAAGAAGCAGATTTGGACAAAAGGGGCACCATTGTATATAGTGTGAGAAGAAGGTGCTGATTGGTTGTGTCATCATTCATTGTCATGGAGATATACCAAGGACAGTTAACTGTCAATCTTAATTCTCAGACCAAGCAGGTAAATTCTGATTGGTCAGAGTATTGCCATAGACAACAATCTGAGGTGGGCTGTCTTCAGGACCCTTTTGTGAGACAAAATGGGGTACAATGTATGTACAAATTCCTTCAGCCTATGTAATATGATGTCCTTTTGTAATTTTGTACATGTGCAAAATGCACCACCACGTGAACCTGACCCGTGATCATAAACTGGTTTCTGGGTTAACTGTTAGCCCAGTCTGGATTATTTAATAAATTATTTCCAACTGCAGAATCTTTTAAGGGTGGCTGTACTCTCCTGGGACTTGCAATCGGGCTGGTTGAGCAGGGGCGACACATTGGCTGCTGCAAATGGTCACCAGGGCGTGTTGTTTGATGTAGTCTGGTCTTCATTTGGGACCATCAACCTGGGACTGAAACTCCTAACAGCTGGCTCACTTCCTGTTGTGGACAAAATGTCCACTTCGCTTGATGGCAGCACGTATCAGCGAGAATACCCCCTTGTGGATTTACTGCAGCGTGAGGCGATGAGCTTTTCACCTGTTATTCAGGTCTTTGAGGTGCCTTCCCCTTCCAAGGTCATCTGAGGTACACTGGGCACCAAATGTGCTGAAAAGGATTACCCCCCCTGAACCGCTGGATGCGTTTGCATTTTGTATGTCCTGAAGCAGCCAGTGATGTTTACAGCGCCCCTGCTGGAGCTGGTGGGAACTGTGGCTCATCCTGTCTGACTTGTTTTTGTTTTCAAATATTGCAGTAGCATCTTTGTCAAAACTTAGCAAAAGCGTTGAGTGGTAACACTTCCCGTTGGTTTCAACAAGAACGATGCCATTAACATCCGAAAGAAATCTGCATCATTGCTTAAGTTAGCGAGTTCAGCACATAATTGGGACTGATATTATGGTGCGTTACTGAGGTAGTGCTGCACTGTTGGAAGTACCATTTTATTCTTTTTTGGATGAGCTTTGAAAGTGAGGCCCCGTTCGTGTTCTCAGGTGGACATGAGTGATCCCAGAGCAATAGCAGAAGAGGAACAAGGGTATCCAAATATTCATCAGCCAATCAACCCCCTTGGTCTGATCACACTGCAAACAAATTGGCAACTGTATTCAGTAAATACGTATAAAGCACAGCTTTTGGGTGTGTAAAAAGCCCTACTTAAATGAAAGTTCTTTTCAAGGGGAGAGAAAACTGATCTGACTGTAACTGTAGCCTTTTAACTCTGTTTAACTCTTATTGAAAGAAGATGGAAATGTGTGCAGAGAAAAGGGACTATGAAAGGAACTCTTCTTCAGTGATGTCCACAGAAACCCTCTCCTAGAATAAGATGAGGTAAGTAGAAAGATTGTCTCGTAAGACAATCAGCGTAATGATCAATGCCAGGAACTAAAGTTGCCAGGCTTTGAAGTGGTATATGTGCCTCTCAGGTCAACCCTTGAGAAAGTCAGAGTTGCTGGCAAAAAAAAGGGAATAAATATATTTTACGGCTTTGACCATATGAGCCAGGCACACCTCGGGATGGAAATAGTGCTCTGACAGATGAATGTGTCTCACCTGTGGGCTCATAGGACTCTGTCAACAGGGTCTGTGCAAGTAGACTGGGATGGTCCTTCGATGCACCATTAGTCAGATCTTGAGTTGCCTCACCCGACCTTGGATGTCACATTGCTAATTGAGGTGGCTGTGGATGCGTTGCCATCTTGAATGTGGTGCGCCTGAGACCAATTGTGCAGAATTCCGAAGAACTGCAAAGGCGTAAGAGTGACCTAAGTCCGCTGACATGCAAAACCGTTTTCCCCCCCCATTGCTTTGACTTTTGCTGTCGGCTGACCCAAGTTGATTTCAAATCACTTTCTTCTCCACACACCTCCCCGCGCCCCCCCGCCCAAACATGTGACCAATTAAGGCCAAAAAATGGAAGGAGGTAGTGGGATGTTCTTCTGACACTAAGCAGCGTTTCCAACTTTCCAAGAAGTCAACCTTATTGTCTAGGAACTGCTGTGACAAACAAACACATTAACTTGAAAAGGGCATGTGGTTTTCTATTTTCAATCTTCCTGGACCGTAGAATCCCTACTGTATGGAAACCAGGCCATTCGTCCCAACAAGACCACAGTGCCCCTCTGAAGAGCATCCCACCCAGGCCCATTCCCCCTAACCTTTCCCTATAAACCCTGCATTTCCCCATGGCTAATCCAGCTATCCTACACATCCCTGGACAATTTCCCATGGCCAGTCCATCTAACCCGCACATCTTTTGGCCTGTGGGAGGAAACCGGAGCACCTGGCAAAGGTCCATGCAAGTACGGGAAGAATGTGGAAGACAGTTGCCCAAGGGTGGAATCGAACCTGAGTCCCTGGCACTGTGAGGCAGCAGTGCTAACCACTGAGCCACTGTGCCACCCCAAAGGGGGTGAAGGGAGGGGAGGTAGCAATGGACAACAGGAAGTCATGTGACAATGTGGCAGAAATGTTCAACCAGGTTGTTTGACTGGATGAGTTTTATCCCAATGTTCTTGTAAATCATATTGTACCTGATTATTACACTGCATGACATGGCCTGTTAATTTTTTTTTCCCGTGTGCCATCACCTTGAATGCTTTGCAGCTTTATGTTATGGACGTGCGAGCTGGTGAGGGGGAAAAGGACAACTGGGCCTGAGTGAGCAGTAGGAGCAACATTGTACCTTAACAAGTGGGGTTTAAAGATTGAGAAATGAACCTGTAAAGAATGGAAAAGGAAATAGGGTGAATTTGAGTCGTAGAGCATGGAAACAGACCCCTCAGTCCAACTTGTCCATGCCTACCAGGTTTCCCAAACTAAACCAGTCCCACTTGCCCGCATTTGGCCCATATCGCTCTAAACCTTTCTTGTGCATGTACCTGGCCAAATTTTTTTTAAATGTTGTAAGTGTACCTGCATCTTGCCAATCCCTCTGGCAGTTCATTCCACACCCTCTTTGTGAAAACGTTGCCCCTCAGATCCATTTTAAATCCTTCGCCTCTCACCTTAAAAATATGAACTAGTTATGAACTCCCCCCACCCTAATGAAAAGACCTTTTGCTATTTGCATTATCTATGCCCCTCATTAATTTCTAATTCTCTATAAGGTCACCCCTTGACCTCCTGCACTCCAGTCAAAATAGTCCCAGCCTCTCCTTATAACTCAAATCCTCCATTCCCAGCAACTTCCTGATAAATCGTTTCTGAACCCTCTCCAGTTTGATAATATCCTTCCTGTAGCAGGGTGTAATTTCTCAATTACAGAATTGTACACAGTACTACAAATGTGGCTACACCAACATCCTGTACAACCTTGCCATGATATCCCAGCACCTATACTCAAAGTTCTGAGCAATGAAGGCAAGCATGCTAAATACCTTCTTAACTACCCTGTCTACATGTGATGCAATTTTCAAAGAACTGTGTTTCTTTGTTTGACAACACTAGTCAGGGTTCGAGCATTAATTGTATAAATCCTGCTCTTGTAGACTCTCTTTTATTTCCCCCAAATTCAACTCCTCACACTTATCCAAATTAAAATCCATCTGCCACTCCTCAGCCCATTGGTCCAGTTGATCAAGATCCCCTTGTAATCTTACAAAACCTCCTTCATTGTCAGCTATAGCACCAATTTTGCTTTCATCCACACACTTACTAACCATGCCTCACACTTACTAACCATGCCTCCTCTATTCTCATCCAAATCAATTTAAATCAGGTACAGAAAGAAAAATCCACGAAATGGAGAGGGTGGGGGATGAAAGGGAAATTTTAGAAAGTATTTTTTAAAATGTCATGTTGTTTAAGATTAATTTTCTACCTGTAGGATTACAATAGAAATATTTTAATGTCCGTTTCTGGGCCAGAGAGATCAATTGGTAACATTAATAATTATCATGTTTAAACTGTTCTCCAGTTGCTTAATAAGAAATGATTTGACACAGGGTGAGATTCTGCTCATTCAAGGTCAACAGCAGAATAATAAAGACAGAAATTGCTGGAGCAACTCAGCAGGTCTGGTAGCACCTGTGGAGAATAAGCAGCGTTAACGCTTTGGGTCCACTGACCCTTCTTCAGACAGAGTAGATTAAGCAACAAATTCGAAGGATTCTTAACTCTGGCATATATCTTAATCCCCAAACCTGCTGGCTGATTGGCACATTAATGATAACATGCATCATTAGCACTACATTATTTTTCCAGCAACATTTGACACCTGATCCTTGGGATTGTAGCATGAGATGGTCACCAAATGTCATCACTTTGCTGCTATTATTTGACATTGAGGAGTTTGTTTTACGCTTCTTGCTCAACCTTGGATCTAAATCTGACCCAAACATCAGAAAGAAGACCAGGGTCTGTGAATCTGCTTTCTGTCTCCCTCTGCCTATCTCTGCCTCTGCCTGTCTCACGCTCTCTCTTTCTCTCTCTGTCTTGCTCTCGCACTCTCTCTCTTTGATTGGTCAGCTGGCCTCTGCCTCTTGCCATGCTGGTCTGCTCAGAAGGCCTGCAGAAGATTGAAGAGAGTGCTTTGCAAGTGAACCCTGTTTTTATGCCTTCTTATATGGTTTTCTGGAACTTTCTATCGTTTTGGCCCATCAGGGAGACCCACTTAAATAGTTGGAAACACCGTCAATCATTTGGTTGGCTTGTTCCTGTTTGTTTCTTTTGTGTAGCAGGACCTGGTGCCTTTCTGTCTGGGCCCTCCTTTGTTCAGTGGATAAGTTGTTGGGAATGTATGTCCAGGATAACTGTTGCTTTTTACATTATACTAATATCATTAGCACTTGGCTGCTGTGTTTGTACTATTTCTGGTGTCTAGGTTTTGTCATTCCAGAGTTTTACTTGGCTTATCTACCCAGCATCCCTTGCTGTTTGGCCAAGTTGTCTGTGATTTAGCAGCCCGGAGGCTGCTACACCCATCATGGACTTTGGAGTGAATCTGATCTAGTCCTGTGATTTTGAACTTCGTTTATTTGTCCTCAGGTACAGCTTTGCTCTATTTTTAAACTTCTACTTCATTTGGTTCCACTGTCAAAGATCCCGCAACTGTTTACAGACTAACAGAGAACTCTCCTGATGTCCTTGCTAACATTCAAACATCACCACCAAAAATAATTAACTGCTCGTTCACCTCATTTCTTATTTATGAAGCCTCACTGCATGGAAAACAGAAATTGGCAGCAGTGATTTCTAACATGCCAACTGTGACAGCCACACAAAAGTACGTTTATGAAGTGCTCCAGGACACCCTGAGAATGTGATGAGGTACTCTATTGTTTCCATAAAACTTGAGTAAGTGATTTCAGGACGATATATCTTAGTTAGGTTTTGCAAAACCACAATATTTGCAATTAGATTTGCTTTCAGCTTTGTAGTGTTTGGAATAGAGATAGAAATGAAGAAGAAAGGCTGTATAGGCTAGGACTTTTCACTGGAGTGTAGGAGGTTGTGGGGTAACCTTGTGGAGGTTTGTAATATTATGGGTTTAGATATGGTGGATGTTTTCTCCCTAGGGTAGGGGAATTCAAGACTAGGGGACATATTTTTAAGGTGAGAGGAGAGAGATTTCAAAAAGACAGGAGGGAAAAATTTTTTTACACAGGGTGGTTTGTGTGTGGAATGAACTTTCTGAGGAAGTGTTGAATGCGGGTACAGTTACAGCATTTTAAAAGACATTTCGATAAGTACATGAATAGGAAAGGTTTGGAGGAGCAGGCAGGTGGGACTAGTTTTGTTTGGGATTATGGTTGGCATAGTCTCGTGAATTTTTTTTTGAAGAGTAAAGGACAAATGGCAAACATTTAGCACCCATCAAGGACGCAGACACCTCCCCCACCCCAAGTCAGCATCACTCGCCCATTTAAGTGCATCATGTTCTGTTTTTTGTTCTCCCCTTAATATAGAGTCATAGATGTACAGTATGGAAACAAACCTTTCTGTCCAACTCGTCCATGCCGACCCGACATCTTAAATTAATCTAATCACACTTGCCAGCATTTTGCCCATATCCCTGTAAACCTTTCCTATCCACGTACCTTTTAAGTGTTGGAATTGTACCAGCCTCTACCACTTCCTCTGACCGCTCGTTCTGAACATGCACCATCCTCTGCGTGAAAAAGTTGTCCCTAAGCTCCCTTTTAAATCTTTCCCCTTAAACATAGTTTTGGACGTCCCTACCCTGGGGGGAAAAGACCTTGACTCTTCACCCCATCCATGCCCTTCATTATTTTATAAACTCCTATAAGGTCACTCCCTCAGCAAACCTACATGTACGGTAAATGCATTTGTTATACATTCCAACCACCCAAATGTAGAAAGTTCCAGACTCCCGTCACACTCTGCATGGAGAGGTTTATCCAGTGCTTCCTATGGAACTTTTCTTTGTACTTGTTTGGACCAGTTACAAAACAACAAGGAATGAAGTAGACTGTGAAAGAACTTAAGACCATTGCCAAGTCTCAATTAAAGAACAGAAACATAGTTGAAAAGCAGGTTGTGTATGTTGTCTTTTTAAGCACTATATCAATTTAATGGCATTTTTGCTTGCAATAAACTTTTATGTTCAAGTATAAATAGATTCACGTTGAAAATGGTAAATCTTGTATTGGGACCATATTAAGTACAGATTATGTTACCTCCATAGTAGCCAGTACTGAATTTAACTTGGGTATTTATTGCAGCTATTATTGTAGTTTGACTCACTCAACAGCCCAAGATATCCCTAACAGCTCATATGCTTAAACTTTATAAATGTTCATGAGGTGGTGAGAAGTTTTGAGAATCATGGATAGGATGCCAAGTGAAATTTGACTATTCTATTTATAAAGTCTCAATCTAACCTTGGTAAATTTGTACCTCACTGTTCCTCACTAGAGATAAATAATACAGATTGATTTGACGTTGGAAATGCTGAATTTTCAGGCACCTTTCTCATTTGTCCTGTGCCAGTTTTGCTGTTATTCGTTGTGGCTTAATGGCACGTCTTCTCTGGAGGCAATGTATGTAGCTAGGATGTCATCCAGGCCCAGCAATCCTGCTAGAGTCAAGTGGATTTGGGTTCCAGAGATGTGAAAGAAAATCCAGACTGGCACCCCCACGCAGCACCTGAGGGAGTGCTATGCTGTCGAAGTTTCCAGTCTTTGATATGGGATGTTAAGACAAAGCCCCATTCTCCCCCTCCTGTGAATGTGCAAGATGATCTGACACAATTTGACAAATTTCTGGGGAGTTCCCTTCTATATCCTGGCTGATATTTAGCCCACAAGCAAACGTCCCAAAATAAAAGACCATTCAGTCATCATCATTGTTTCTGTTTGTGGGACCTACCTGTGGGCAGATTGACTGCTATGTTTTGCACATTGGCAAGGTTTTTCCTTCGTTATTGTTTCAAAACTGCTCTAAATATGTTTAACTGCTTCCCACACTTCTTAAGCACCAGCAACTTTAAATTATAGAATGGTTACAGCACAAAAGGCAGCCACTCATCCCATCGTGCTTGTACTGGTTTCAGTTAGTCAGGTGGTGACCTTGGTCATTTCTTCATCAGCTGCTATTTGGAACCAGGAAGCGGGAGTTGAGAAGGGAATGGTGTGGGAATCATGATGCGATTGGCTGATCCTGATGACGTGACATCTCTTCCACCCAGGGATGAGCTTTGGTTATGAATTCCTATTTAGTGGAAGACACACTTGCTTCTTCCCCCTGTGATATTACCCTCTGCCCCTCACCGTTCTACTGATCCTCTACTAACCCTTTTCACCTCAACAACTTTTTCAGTACAATACAGCACAGGGACAGACCCTTCGGTCCATTGAGTCCTTCTTATTTAGACCCACTATTTATTGTCCATGTGCGGTTTCTATCCCTCTGTTCACCTCTCGTTCATGTGTCTATTAAGATATGCCTTAAACGTTGCTAATGTGCCTGTTTCCACCACCTCCACTGGCAGTACGTTCCAGGCACCCACCACCCTCTGTGTGAAAAATTTTCCTCACACTTCTCCCTTAAACTTCCCCCTCTCACCTTGAACCTGTGCCCTTTTGTAGCTGCCCTTTCCACCCTGGGGGAAAAAGCCTCTGACTATCCATCTTAGCTATGCCTCACAATTTTGTAGACCTGTATCAGGTCTCACCTCAGTCTCCGTCTTCCCATTGAAAACAATCCTAGTTTACCCAACCTCCCTTCATAACTAAAATCCTCCAGATCAGGCAACATCCTGATAAACCTTCTCTGTACCCTGTCCAAAGCATCCATGTCTTTCTGGTAATGTGGTGACCAGAACTGCATGCATTATGCCAAATGTGGCCAAACTAAGGTTTTGTACAGCTGTGACATAACTTGTCAACTTTTATGTTCAATGCCCCAGCCATTGAAAGCAAGAGTGCTGTATGCCTTCTTGTCATCTTAGAGTTGCCTTCCTCTCTGACCCATTCTCTACCCTTCATGACGTTCACTTTGTTCAAAATCCAGCTGCCTGTATCTAGATATGTCTATTTGTCTTCCTCCTAGCCCATTATGGGACCCTTGTTCCTCAATGCTGTAAATGTATCATTTTCAACCTTTCTTCAAGGTCTACCCTACCTTCTGTCTGTCTCTGTTTCTGTCCATCTGTCCTCACCATTCATGAGAGATGGAACGAAAGCTCTTCCTCTTGTGTGTGTGGGCCTCAGGACCCTGGAGCTCCATTATGATGATGTCACAAGGTGCACCTCACTAGTTATAAACAACGCAATGTAGCTCCAACTGAAACACTCTGGAAGGAGCCACAGCGCAAAGAGACTCTCTGGGGAAGAAAAGCACTGAGAGTGCATGACCATGAACATGTGGAGAAGACGGTTTACTCCTTATGTAGTGTCACAGGCTGGTCGGTTTAGCTCAGTTGGCTGGACAGTTGATTTGCAAAGCAGTGTGATGCTGACAGCGTGGGTTCAATCCCTGCGTCAGCTGAGGTTACCATGAAGGACTCTCCTTCTCAGCGTCTCCCCTCGCCTGAGGCATAGTGACCCTCAGGTTAAACCACCACCAGTTGTGTCTCTCTAATGAGAGAGCAGCACTATGGTTTGATAAGACTTTGCAACTTGACTGCCCAACAACTAGATTTACCATTTATAATAGTATTTAGTATGGAAGTATAAGGGTGTTACTTTGAAGTCTAAGCCTGAAGGTGATTCTTGACTTTGCCTATTCCTCAGTCGGTGTGTTTTGTGTCACATGTCATTAAAACACAGCGTGAGAACTCTTGCCTGTTTTATGCTGTTGCTTGCAATGGAGATGTACCCTGTGTGTGGTACCATCTGCCAGCCAGAGGCTGAGCAGAGAAAATAGTCCTAGAGGAAGCATAAATGAAGCTTCAGCGATCTGTTTTATCCATGTGCATTCTTCAGCAGAATAATACAATCAATATTATGCTCAGACTTTGTCGCAAAGAGGGAGGTGGGACATTTTGGGTGGTAGGGGATACGGGCAGTGAAGAGAGAGAGAATTTTATTGATCTGGATTATGTTTCAAGGAACATCGGGGAATCCAAGATAGCGGGTGAACAACACATTATTTTCAAAGGTTTCTTCCAGCTGAATGTACAACGTCTATAAAACTGCAAGGATGACAACAGACAGTTTGAGGTTGTATCCCTTTACAGACCTTTACTGCACAGAGGTACTCTCGAGGTCAAAATAATGGTGCTTTTATATTACAATTGACTGAAGGTACAGAGCTGGCCCACAGTTGACTGCATTCTCAAGTTTAAATATCAGGAGCTGTGGCAAACTGACAGATGCTGAGAACCAAGGGAAAGAAATGGGTTTGCAATTCTGCGTAAGAGCTTTGCCAAACTTGTTTGGGAGGTGTTAGGGGTCAGTTTGGGGACTGACCGCAACACAGTGCAGAGCCCTGCAGCACAGCCACCCTCAAACAGGAACCTCAGCGTTCATGGGGGATATCAGAGGGTGGGTGCAGGCCCTGAAGCACCACCATATGTACAAATGTCCATATGGTGACAGCAGTGAGTCGGGTGGGGGGTGTGGGGGTTTCAGGCAGCACCTTCCCGGATTCGGCAGCGGCTGCAATGGACTTGAGGAACGATTTCCGAGGGCCCGTGTGGGCGGCGGTGGGAGCCGGTCCCCGGGGCCTGTGTGGGTGGCAGCGTTGAGACTTGAGGCTTTGAGGAGAGGGGCCCACTTACCTTACTGAGATACGGTTACCTCATGGAGATAAGACTTTTAGATCTGGAAGCTGGCCCCTTTTTTATTTCTGCTTTTTAATTCTTGCTTTTTTTTTAAATATTAGATGGTTTTGGTTTTTGTATCTAAGATGGTTGTTTCTTCCTAATTGGTACCTTAGATGGTGCTGGAGCTTGGCAACTTTATAAACTTTTCACTGCACTGCTGTACTTGAGTAGAGATGGTTATAAAACTTAATTCTAAAATTCTGAGCTACCTTAATGCTATTTGCACCTCTCAATATTACTTCATGTCTTTAATATCTAGAAATCTATTGATATCTGGCTTGAATGCACTCTCAATGATTAAACTTCTACAGCCTCTGGCTGCTTCAGTGATTATGAATGAACCTTAGGTCCTTGGTGCAGTAACAAGGCTCCAGAAGGCGAATGTTATGAAATCACCTTTTTATAAAGCTTCAATTCATCAGGAGAGGTTAATTAGTTAAGTGGTTGTCTTTTTCTTGTCTGCTGAGATAAGAGGGAGGTGCATTCATTTGTTTGTGCTCACTGAAGTTACAAAATCTCCAAATGTTCACGTGAGCATGAATCTGTCTGGCTCAGTCTGGTCTCACTCACCAGTATTCAGAAGGATTGGGTTTGAGGATTTTGTCAGTGCCTGCATTGTTGTTCCACTGTTTTTTTTTCTGGGAGAGACATTGACGACCTGGTATATCTGTTCAGGTGCTTTTTAGTGTGGAAAAGCAAGGGGCTCGCCTGTTCCGCACCAGAAAAACACCACCACAAGAACACATTCAGTGGCCTTTCACCTCATGTACTGTTCCCGATCCTTTTCTCTAAACATTGACTACAATGCTTCATGAACAGAACCATAGCTACTGCACATTCTGTGGACTTCAAAAATAGTGCCACGAGATCTGATTTTTGTCTCAAAATTTCTTTGGGATTTGGGCATCACCTGGCAAAGTTGGCAATTGTTCACCATCCCTAACTTTCCATGGCCTTACCAAGCCATTTTAGAGGGAAAAACGAGGTGTATAGGAACGAATGCAGTGGACCCAGATGTACTGTGCGCACATTCCTCAAGTTCCAAAAGCAAGCGAAGGAGTCTTAGCCAAACAATGGGGCTCGCTTTCGTGAATTTTCTTTTAAATCGGAAGATTGCCTTTGCAAATTTTGCGGAAGCTGGAGCGAAATGCCAGGGTTGGCGCCGTGATCTTCCAGGTCCAACACCGCATTCACCGTCCAGTTGTGAATGACAGGCAGAAGTGGGAGGCCCACTCAGAGGCCCTGAAGCCCTGAACAGCCTGGTAGCCCCATCGGGAGAGAAGCAAGACTCTCCAAAATGGAGAAGCGCACCCTGCAGCGTTTGAAAGTGGAAGAATCTATCCGTGTGAGAGGAATCATTCTACAAGACGGCTTAAGGCTTTGACCTTTTTTTCTTTCCGGAGGCTTCCTGGTAGGGTGGTTTAAGAAGACTGGCTGCTGGGAGATCTCAGTGGGGGAATACGCCAGGCTGGAACGTTACAGATTGTCATTGAATACTGCTGTTGGTCTGTGGTGCATCCGTGAATTTGGAGACAGTAAGGACTGCAGAAGCTGGAAGCTAGAGTCAATGAATATGGAGCTGGAAAAGCCAAGCTGGCCAGACAGTATCCAAGGAGCCCTGACGAGGGGTTTCGGCCCGAAACACTGACTTTCCTGCTCCTTCGATGTTGTCTGACCAGCTGTGATTTTCCAGCTCCACATTTATTGACTCCAGTATCCATGGATGTCCAGTTTAAGGTGATCAAATCTTTTCTAAATCTATTCGATTTCTCCACGCAACTCAATGGACAGTGTCCTCCAGGTGAAGACAGGATTTCATCTCCCCAGAGACTGCACAATGGCCATTTGTACAAATAATGTTGTGGGACAGATGTGTCAGTGAGAAACTGGTGAAGATGAGTTTTCCCCCTTTTTGTTGGCATCTTCATTACCTGCCCAACTCTCAAATCGGCAATTATGTCCTTGAGAAATCAGCCAGCTCAACCAGAGATACTCTTGTTGATGGACTTTGAAGCATGCTTTGAAGAAAAATACCCTCTGACAAACATAGTGAGCTGCCAACTCAGATATGCTTCATCCTGTAGTGGGGCTTGAGCCCATAATTTCCTTGCTCAAGAGAGTGCTACTGTAGAAGACTGGAAGACATACAGAAACCAACAATATCCAGGTTACGTTCTGAACAGCCTCCCTTTGTTTTACCTTGCTGCTAAGGGGTTGGGCTGGTGGCTCAGTGGTTAGCACTGCTGCCTCACAGCGCCAGGGACCTTGGTTCAAACCCACCCTCAGGCGACTGTCTGTGTGGAGTTTGCACATGCTCCCTGTGTCTGCGTGGGTTTCCTCCGGGTGCTCCGGTTTCCTCCCACAGTCCAAAGGTGTGCAGGTTAAGGTGGATTGGCCGTGCTAATTTGCACAGTAGAGTCCACAGGGATGTGTAGGCTGGATGGGTTAGCAGTGGAAAATGCAGGGTTACAGGGATTAGGGGGTGGATGGGTGGGATGCTCTTTGGAGAGTCAGTTGATGGGCCAAATGGCCTGCTTCCACACTGTAATGATTCTATTCCTAATGTTTTTCTTGCTTGTCTTTGTTTGGTGCACTTCTCCCACCCCCTCATCACTCAACGTTTGCCCTCTCCCCTTGGCAATCTGCTGCCTTTGCTCTTTATTTGCACGTTGGTCTGTAATTCTCTTTCTCACGCTCTCTGTCCTTGCCCTTTCCTTTATTTTCTTTGACAGGTGCTGCACGAATGGAGATGCTTTTTACCAATGGTGCCCCTGCTGTTCTGTGCTGCTGTTTCCCCCCCCCAAAAGACTGTTTCAGATTCTGGAGATAATTGGAGTTTTAAAAATTGCGATTGATAGGTTTGTGTTAGGTGTAGCAAAGCTGTCTAGGGATAAGGAGCAAACACAGAAAAATACAGCTGAGGTGCAGCATTACAGTAAAAGAACAAGTTAATCATTTCATTTGAAATGGTGGCCAGGGGGAAATCATTCCCTTTTATGTTTTGATGCTCCAACGCTTGGCAGCAAGTTCCCTCTCCTCTCTGTGTTCATAATCACTATTGATAACCTCCAGGTTGAATATGACTTGAAAATATTGCTTTCTACTGAAGTGATCCACAGGTTTCTAATTTTGATTCCTGACTCTCCTCTATTTCCCTGTGCACCCCTGTTGTGGCATGTCTCCCACTTGGAATCGTTATTGTGTTTCTCTCCTAACATATTGAATTGGTACATGTTACTCTCAATCTCCCCTGTTAGTCACTAACTCACCTGCAGGGTCTCACTCATCCTACGGATTAATATTCAAAACTCTCTGACTGACATTTCACAATGAAACTTCCGAGGGATTCATGTTTGTCAAATTATAACCAGGTCATTCAGGAGGGAAATGAGAGAGCACTGTTTCCACATGAAGTATTATAATGAAGCTGGAGTTCTGTCTCCTAAAAAGCTATGGTCACTGGGACTTCCAAGATGGAGATGATTAGATTTTTATTAGGCAAGGACATCAAAGGGTGTGGCAACAAGAAGTGAGCAAACAGTATTGAGCCTAATATCAGACAAGTTACATTTCAGAGTGAAAACTGGTTTGACGAATCATAAATTTTATTTTTGTAGTTTGGTTACAGTGATGGTCAGTCACTGTATATATTCGTGAGAGGTTGTCAATGTTCTTTAAACATTAAAAACAAATGAAACATAAAAACAGACTTGTATCCATATAAGATAGCTCAGAAAGATCTTAAACATCAACAATGAGAAAGGTTTAACCTTGTTTCCCTGCAGTAGCCTTCGTAGATAATTAATCCCAGTGCTGTGTAACTCCTACCTTAACTTTTGTTTCAATGTCTTATTTAACTGGCTGTTTCCAGTTCTGAGGGCCTGGATTCCTTTTCAGTTCTGACAGTCAGGAGCCTTTGACAAATTCTGACAAGCTGGAGATGCTATAGAATAAACTTTCCATTCTGGATATTTCTACATAACTAACGGACTGGCCTTCTGAGAGGCTGAAACTTTTTTTTTATTTCTGAACTGAACTGGAAGGTGTAGTGACTCTGGACCATTTGCTTTTCTGAATGTCATCAAACTTGGCACGCACTGCATCAATTATCACCACACATATCCTGACTGGCACTTAACTGAAATCATGCGCTTTCTTTGAAATGATATCTTTTGCTCACAGTTCCAAACGGTGTTCTGACCTCTTTAAAGCAAACAGTTATAATGGAGTTGAGGTTTAGACCAACCATGATCTAATTGAATGGGGAAATATCTCTGAGCTAAACGACCTCGTTCTGTTATTTTTCATCCTTCCTAAGCATCCATCCATTTTCGTCTGTCACTGTCCCTTATTTTGTTTCCTAACTTTCTCTTTCAATGCTTCTCATTGATGTTGTTACCATCTCAGTGTATCCCATATACATTGCAAACATTGATCCATCTATTAAGTCTTTCGCCAAAGCAAAACTGATTTTTAAACTACTCACTGTAAACTTGTAAAAGTTTACCATTTTTCTCCCCTTTTATTCTTTCATTGGATGTGAGCGTCACTGGCAAGGCCAGCATTTGTTGCTTGTTCCTAATGACCCTTGATTTGTTTGCTTACTAGAGCATTTCAGAGGGCAGTTAAGAGTCAGCCACATTGCTGTGGGTCTGGAGTCACATGTAGGTAAACCAGGTATAGAGCATTAGAACATAAGAGCATAAGAAATAGCAGCAGGAGACATCTGGTCCATTGATCCTGCACCGCCATTCAATAAGATTGTGGCTGATCTTTTTATGGGCTCAGCTCCACTTACCCACCCGCTTACCATAGCCCTAAATCCCTTTACTGTTCAAAAATCTATCTTTGCCTTAAAAAACATTCAGTGAGGAAGCCTCACCTGCTTCACCGGACAGGGAATTCCACAGATTCACAACCCTTTGCGTGAAGAAGTTCCTCCTCAACTCAGTCCTAAATCTGCTCCCCCCATGTTTTGAGGCTGTGCCCCCTCGTTCTAGTTTCACCCGCCAGTGAAAACAACCTCCCTGATTCTATCCTATCTATTCCCTTCATAATTCTATATGTTTCTATAAGATCCGCCCTCATTTTTCTGAAGGCAGACTCCTTCCCCAAAGGACATTAGTGCACCAGATGGGCCTTTATGGCAATAGATAATAGATTTATGCAGTCACCATGACTGAGATCAGTTTGTTTTTAATTATTGAATTTAAATTCTGCTCGCTGCAGTGGTAGAATTTGAACCCTCATTGAAAACTCGGCAATATGGTAAGACCCATTTGAAAGCAGGATGTGCTTGGTCAGCTGATCTTGACTCCTGGTTTAAATCCAGAAGGTAGCCTGTAGATCTCAGTGGCTGCCCCAAGAATGTGCTGACCCTTAAATGAGGGTCTTGCTGTATGTGCTCAAGTTAATTCCAGGGAGTGCATTTAATTTGGAGGCATTAAATGTCCGTTACCTGTTACAGAATGCTCTCTTTTGATGGTGTAAAAGCTCAACATTTTGCCTCTTCAAAGATCGGGTGGGTACGATGACTTGAAAATTTGTCTGCATGGTTCTGTAATAGGTTGAGAAAATGGATTTCCCAGTCACTTGACTCTAAATCTCTGACACCCACCACTTCCTGTGATTGTAGTTCAAGTGTAATAACTTCTTTCTCTCTCACCTGTGGATCAATGGCACTTGGGAAAGAATTACATCTGTTGTCCAATTTTCTTTTTGAAGTGAAGAAAATAAGCGTTCAATGTTGAAGTTTTCCCTATAATTCACAGCTTCGAGTGTAGAAACATCTTTGATATTCTACCTTGAGGTCTCTGAAATACATTTAATGTCCATTCAACTGTAGGACGTCCTGAATCGTAAAGATTTTTGCAAAAGTCACTTCTCCATGAAGCTTGCAGCAGAAGTTCCTAAATCTATTTATTTTTAAATTATCCTCAAAATATATCACAATAGGTGAACAGGCTCATTGTTACAAGTTCTCATTAATGTCCATGCCAATCACTGACCCCAAACCCCTCTTCCCAAAAAAGCTATGTGGCTCACTTTCACTCACTGTACTAATTGTCATGATTGCAAAATTGGACAAGTCAGAACCCAGAGTGAAACCTGACTTGACAGACCTGAATTTTGTTATTTCTGTTTTGTTTTAACTGTGGAGGTCAGCTCATTCACAAGAGCCTGCCCAGTGTACTTTGAACAGAAAAAAGATTAAAAGAAAAAGTATGTACCACATTGCATTAGACAAAATGGTTGGGAAGATTTCATTACAAACACCAGAAAAGAATGAAATCCCTACCACCACTATTATTATTAAAAAAAAACACTGGAATAACACCAAAACCCCAGTGGAGAATTAGCACTGCGCATGCACCAATGCTGCTTGTTCAGGCTGTCCCACTGCAACTGGCTTCCTCCTGGTAAACTTTCCCATTTTCATTTGATACTTTTTCTTCAGTTGGCACCTTACCAGAGGACAGCTAAACCAAACTCCAAGCTAAATTCACTATTGAACAAAACACGCGTGCTCCCCAAGCTCTGTTTCCAGCAGTCTTGCAAAATTTCTGACTGACGAGTTTAACACTCCTGCCTCTACTTGCATGCACATGTATGAACTGACTGACTCCCTTCTGGATTTTTATCATGTCTGTTTGACCCCTGTCACAAGTCAATAACTGTGTTTAGTGTATTAAAAACGATAGAAATAAACAAATAATACCAATCTCTTTCCTTCGAGCAGATAAAACCTTGTTCAAAATAAAACATGCAGGCAAACCAACCTTACTAAAAATGAAATTAAAATCATTTCTCCTGTTGCTTAACATTAATAGTACAAGCAGAAAGTAAGTTTAATTTATATCACCAATATGTACCTATCAAATATGTTAGGAGCAGTGCATTAAGAATCCAGATACAAATTATATTTAATGATAATTAGTCAATTAATTATTATTAACATGGTTAAATGTTAATTAGTTAATAATTAGTAATTAGATATAATTATTTCAAATTATGTAGCTGATTCAATGGCCACATTTCCACTCCTCAGCACACTCCCATTTTCTGTCCTGATTGCTGGAATGTTCTCTCAGGCTTGTCCTCCTCCATTTTGTATAGTGGCCTCCAAACCAGACCTGTGTGAACTCTCAGCTCTCTCATTGTTTGAGTTTCACTCTGTTGCGCTACACAGTTCTTGGGGAATGTTTAACTCTCATGCAATTTTCCTTCATCACAGGAGCGCGCATCTTCTTTCGAGTTCTTGTATTTAGAGAACTCATTTTGCAAACCCCAAGTAATGAGGTTTCTAGTTGCGTTTTTGCAGAATTCCAGTATTCTTGTGCAAATTGTCTTTTTTCTGCAGATTGGTATCTTTTTGTGACCTTCCATAGTCTGGAAGCCTCACTTGCTCTCATCCATCTGTTTCACCTTCACCTTTTAATGGCATTCTCTGTTAGATTTTGATTACCAGGAAAGAGTTGCCTCTGGAAGCTTGGATCTGAGGCTGGATGTTTAACTGCACATGATGCATTGTAACCTGGTATTTCACCTCTGGTTTCTCTTATCACCTGGTGGATTTATTGCTGTTTCCTGTCCACCTACTGCTTCAAGTTACGTTGGAACACAGAAGCAACTTTGAGTCGAGCAAGACTCCTCTTCGAAATGTTAACTCTGTTTCTCTGTCTCCACCTGTCATGTTTTTCCAGCACTTGGTTTTTATTTCGGATTTATAGCATCTGCAGTGTTTTGCATTTTTGTCAATTTGTTGATAGACTGACAGCCATCTCATCATCCAACCCTCCATTTCCTCCAGGTTTCAAACCATACTGTCAAAAATTGCAGTCATTCGCAATTGCAGTTGTAGCTCTATCTTTGCTGCTTTGTGTCCAATTACTACTTCCTTCCTCATTTTAAAATCATAGAATCCTTCCAGTGTAAAGCAGGCCATTTGGCCTGTCAAGTCCGCACTGACCCTCTGAAGAGCATTCCCAACCCAGGCCCACCCCGACCCCTGCATTTCCCGTGGCTAATCCATCTAGCCTGCACATCTCTGCCTAATCCAACCCTGGACACTCTGGGCAATTTCCCACGGTCAGTCTTTGGACTGTGGGAGGAAACTGGGGCAGCCCGAGAAAACCCACGCAGTCACGGGGAGAACATGTAAACTCCACGCAGACAGTCCCCTGAGGCTGGAATCGAACGTGGGTCCTTGATGCTGTGAGGCAGCAATGCTAATCACTGAGCCACCATGTGACCCCATCCTGCCTGCATTCCATATTCCACTTTCTGTCTCACTCCAGAGGCTTATACAGCATCTCTATACTGTCATTTGAATAGAGTAATGAAGGACTGTGGCATTGAGGCATTTGCATTTTGGATGAGATATTAAATGGAGGACGATCTGCCTTGTCAGATACTATTTCTCTCTTTGGCAAGTGCATCGTTTTCTTTCTAATTAATTGAGAAGGTGATGGTGAGTCACACTCTTGCACTGCCACAGATGGTGGTTTTGTTACATATTTAGTGCCTTGAAGAAGAGTGAACATTTCCCAGTCAGGAGGGTATGTGAATCAGAGGGGAGTGGACTGGTCTTCCCATGCATTTGCTACCATGGTCCTTTAGTAGGTAGCCAAAGTCATGAGGTTGGAAGGTGCCATCCAGGGTAAGTTGGTGAGTTGCTGCAGAGGGTTTGCTAGATGGTACACATTGCTGCCACTGGGCATCGATCGTGGAGGAAGTGCCGGCTTTGAATACTGAGAAGGATGGAAATCAGGCAGCTTGCTTTTTCCTGCTTGGTGTTGAGCTGGAGTGTTGTTGGATAACCCTGGATGTTGTTGGTACCCTGGATGGCACCTTCCAACCTCATGACTTTGGCTACCTACTAAAGGACCATGGTAGCAAATGCATGGGAAGACCAGTCCACTCCCCTCTGATTCACATACCCTCCTGATTGGGAAATGTTCACTCTTCTTCAAGGCACTAAATATGTAACAAAACCATCATCTGTTGAGCTGGAGTGTTGTTGGAGCTGCATTCATTCCAGGGCAATGGGGGAGTATTCCATCACACTCCCGACTTGTGCTTCGTAGATGGTGGGCAGGCTTTGGGGAGTCAGGAGGCGAGTTACTCGCCGCAGAATTCTCACCCTCTGTCCTACTGTTCTTGCCACAGTATTTCTAGGGCTAGTCAGTTTAGGATGGATCAGATAATACTCTCTGAAAGGATGGTGAATGTTCTAGTGTCCAAGCTGATAGCTCCAGAGAGATAACAATCCTTTCAACTGCTGTGCCCCTCCAAGTTCATCAAAGTCCCTTATTCCCTCAATACCTGAATCTTTATGATATCTTATTTCATCCATATATCTGTGATTTGGCACCAAGACCAGTTTGTACCCTTCATTCCTCTGACATGGATCTAGTCCTGATTATAACTTGACAGTGACTTCACTTTATGTAATTTAACTTTATGCTAAAATGCCCCATGGTGCTTCCCAGGGGCGTTACTAAACAGAATTGTACATTGTGCCCCATTAGGAGACATTAGGGCAGGTAACCAATATGAGCGTTAGAAATAAGAGCAGATATTGGCTACGATAGCAGTTGGGCTTGTTGCAACACTCATAATGATTGTGGTTAATTTTCTACCTCAGTTCCCAATCTCCATTTCCCTTCTTTTCTCAAGGGATGAAAAATCTAGCTAGCCAAGTCTTGAATGACAAAGCATCCCCTGCTCTCTCAGATGGAGAATTCCAGAGAGATCAGTGATTTTAAGCAATGCCTTAGGTATTTAAAGAAGTGAAAGTTTGATAGTCGGAGAGGTTTAGGATGGGAATTCATGATTATTATCCCTGTGTCAGCTGGATTTTCTGCTTCTGCCATAATGGGTGTCAATCAATCAGGCAGAAGAGACAGTCATAGAATCCCTGCAGTGTAGGAGCAGGTCTTTTGGCCCATCAAATCCACACTGACCACGCAGACCCACCCCATCCTGTATTTCCCATGGTTAACCCACCTAACCCAGACATCCCTGGACACTATGGGCAATTTCCTCATGGTTAAGACGTGAGTCATGTACAGGCCAGACCAGGTAAGGATGGCAGTTCCCTTTCCTTAAAGGGCTTTAGTGAACAAGGTGGGTTTTTCCCCAACAATTGACAATGGATTCGTGGTCATCATTAGATTCTCAATTCCAGCTATTTATTTATTGAATTCAAACTCCACCATCTGCCATAGTGGGATTCGAACCCAGGTCCCCAGAACGTTATCTGGGTCTCTGGATTAACAGTGCAGTGATGATCCCACTAGGCCATCGCCTCCCCTCAGGTGCCTGCTGACCTTGTACATAGGGAAAAGCATTGGTGTCCTTTCAAATGCTGTTGCCAAAGGACAGTGAAAATTGGAGGGATGTTTGAGAATAGACCTTTTTGGAGACACCAGAGTTACATCTGTGGGAGTGGGTCGAAAAGTAATTGCGGGTGATTCCCTGGATGTAACTGGATAGATAAGAGTGGAACCAGGTGAGAGCAGGCTCACTCAGCTTGATAAGTAGCTATTGTACTATTGACTGTGTGGTTTCTGTATCCATCTACCTCTGTGCTTTCAAAAACCTGAGACCTTTTATCATTCAGCCACTTTTAGCACCTGCAGTACCATTTTCAGTGGTTTTGTCTTTCTGTTGTTAGTCCTCCCTGGCAGACATGCTCCTCCTAAGAGGAGTAAATAGTTCTCGGGCATCTTGGAGATCCCAGATTCTCAACAATACTTTTCAGGAGGTTTCTATACCCCATACTAATAAATTAGTTAGCAAACAGTTGTTCCCATCTCTAATTGTCCTTGAACTGAGTGATTTGCTGGGGTTGTTTCAGACGAGCCATTAAGATTTAATCACATTGTGGGTCTGGAATCATATGTAGACCAGACCAAGTAAGGATGGCAGATTTCTTTCCCTGAGGGCCATTATAAATGTTTTTACGATAATTCACGGATCCATGGTTGCCTTTATTGAGGCTCATTTTTATATTTCAGAATTACTAGTTGAATTTAAATTCCCTCCAGCTGCCATCCCATACAGAGAAAACGGTTTTAAAAAACAATAATAGTTGGGGATCAGTGGGCTAAGCGGCTGGTTTGCAATGCAGAGTAATGCCAGTGTTTGTAGGTTTAATTCCCACACTGGCTGATGTTATTGTGAAGGACTCTCCATCTCACCCTCTCCCTGTGCCATTGTATGGCGACCCTCGGGTTAAACCACCACTAGTCATCTCCAGCCGAGAGAACAGCCCTATAGTCCTCTGGAACTATGGCGACGCTACCTTTTACCTATTTATAAATGAAATGTATTGGTCCTTCACTTTGAAGAATACAAGATAAGCCAGGCCAACATGTCTCTTCTGTTTTTGATTTCTCCTTCTGCAGTGGTGGGATTTCGACCCATGTCACCAGGGTATGTGCCCTCAACTGCCAGCACACCCTCAAATTTCAATATTGAGACTTTGTTTTTTGTGTTTTTTTTTTAAATCTAAAGCCTCCTATTGGGAGTTTCCTGACACCACAAACTCCAACCCTTCGCCAGACACTTGGCAACCCATTACAGATGAACAAATGTTGCAGTATTTCCACAGGAACATGCTCCTTTGTTATGCACAGAAGCCAAAAATAAGTGAGCTCTTTATGAAACAATGCTGCCTTTGGCATCCATCTTACCAGGGATCTGATGAGAAAGAGCTGGTAATTAAAGGGTTAAAAAGAAGATGCTTTTATCAGTGGGTTTTTAATTCCCTTCATTGTTGGCATTTTATGAAGACTTTAGAGCATATAACAGAGAAACACATAAACTGGGTAATTAGAAATCTTCCTCAGTAATTCTGTTTTGTAGTCAGCTAGAATAATTTGTTGTTTTGGGCATCTGTTCCCTGCTTGTAAAACTCCATGCCTAATTGTGGGCATGAGAGTGAGCAGACATTTATTCATTTGGCAGGAAGCTTGAGAAATTAGAAATATTTTGCTATATTACGAATGGAACATTGAACCTCTTGCCCAACTTTTAAATTGTTCAATCTAAATGGCATTCCTTTTTGTCAAAGTACAATTTACAATTTATTGCTTTTAATAGCTTTCAGTTGGCCACCCTATTCCCTTTCTCCAGGCTACCTTGTGGCCTAGTCAGGGCACTAAGCAACCTGGCAAGAGGTTTGAAATGGACTGACCCTCTGAGTCTGTGCCAATCCCAGCTTGGTCCAGAGGACCCAGACCGTTTTGCCTTGGTTATTTGCTTTGTTTTTCTGTCTGTAGTGAAACCTTTGTGACAGGTCAAAATTCACAAGTTTGGATACCTCTCTGTGACGTGCAAGTTGGCCTTCCAACAAGCTGATGAGGGTGGAAGAGGAGATGATGGGGAGATGAAATTCTGGCAAGTGATACATTTGAGAAGCAGATTGTGGCTTAAATTCAGCACAGCCCTGTGGCAGCAGTGTATGCTGTCTACAAGCTAACTCCCCAAGACTCCATTAGCAGCAGCTTCTAAGGCCATGACTTCTACCACCTAGAAGGACAAGGACAGTAGGTACATGAGAACACCAAGTTTTCACCTGGACTGCAGTGATTGAAGAGATCAATGCACTACTGTCTTCTCCAGGGCTTTTAGCAAATGCACAAAAATGGCTGGCTTTGCCAACATTCCTTGACAGAAGGACAGAACTATAGGGAAGGAAAAGAAGGAAACAAAAGAAAAGGCTTTGAGAAATCTTAATCAAACTAATACTGACAACAGTAGAAACAAAAAGGATTAAAATGACACAAAGATGAGTGAAGTATTACTTGTTCTTGCATGCAACTCTGGAAATCTGACAAACCCATGGAACCCATTACCAGGTCCTGATCAAGTGCATTGAGCTGAGAACATTAAACCCATAGCTGAGAGTTAGGAACATTAACATTGGTAAATTCTCACTGGATTGTCTATATCACAAGAATTTTACTGAAGGAATTGCACTGACATAGTACTCATCAAGCCTATAAAGTGTAGTCATGGTTGTAGTGTTGATAACAACCGAGCAATCAAATTGCAGAAGGAAGCTTCCGGAAGAGCAGTGAGGTAAACAGTGCAGTAGCGTGTTTTAGATCCTGTTAGTAATGAATATATCTTGGCTAGCTCATTGGGGAGGAGGGGTGGGAGTGACAGGGTCTTCTCTGCTCTTTTTCAAACAGCGTTGTGCAATTGTCACATCCAGCTGAGAGTGCCTTCTGAAATAACAGGCCCCTGGCAGTGTAGCCCTCCCTCTGTATGGCACTCAAGTACCATTCCGGGTTACATGCTCATGCCCCTGGGATACCACAAGAACCTCTGCTGTTCTAGCTCAAAGGCCGTGAGAGTTATTACTGAGCCATTGCTGGCACTGTCGACTGGGATAAATAGTCCCTCAAGCCGAGGACTCCACAACCTCTTGTGGGGGGCGCCTTCAGTTTCTCAGGGCAGCTGGGGATGCACTGCCACCAGCGCCTTTCGTAAGCTTAAAAAAAACATTAAAACCAGGAGGATAAACAAATTTTTTTTCAGAAAATTTTTTTCAGAGAAACAAGTTTTTCTGAAGAAGGGTCTAGGCCCCAAACGTCAGCCTTCCTGCTCCTCTGATGCTGCTTGGCCTGCTGTGTTCATCCAGCTCTACACCTTGTTATCTCAGATTCTCCAGCATCTGCAGTTCCTACTATCTCAGGATAAACAAATGCCAGTCTATCGTATTATCTCTATTCAGTCTGAGGCCACACAGTCAATCTGGGACATGTATCACTTGTGTGAAATCACAGAAGCCAAATGGCTCTCAAATTGCGAGTGGGCAGCTCCAGTTGAATCTACTTATGGATGGAATAATGGGTTTGGTAGGAGGGAACGGCGAGGCAGCTGCAGAAAGGGTTTTGATGATGTTACAAGCTACAAGAACCTTAAGCAATTAGTATTGTTAGATAACAAGGTGTAGAGCTGGATGAACACAGCTGGCCAAGCAGCATCAGAGGAGCAGGAAGGCTGATGTTTTGGGCCTAGACCCTTCTTCAGAGTATTGTTATGCGAGTTGCTGCTTCAGCCCTTGTTTCCCTCCCATATGTCTATTATTTATTTAGCTTGTGGTGTAAGATTCTCTCTGAAGTGACTGCAAGCCTTTCTTAAAAAAAACTCTCGATTGTTTGCGTGGCCTGTGAGTGGCTGAAAGATGTGCACAGATTCCCACAGTCAGCTTTACATCTAAACTTGTGAATCTCCCAGTTCCCCACCAGGCTCCTGTTTGTAGAGAAAAGGCAGGAGATCTGCTCCTTCCTGCACCCTGGGAAATCAGGCGGTTGTTTTCAAGTTGCTCAGACTCTAGGTCATTCGTTTAGCACGCTTGCCTTCATTGCTCAGACCTATTGAGTACCAGAGTTGGGACATCATGTTTAGGTTGGACAGGTTGTGGGTGAAGCCCGTCCCAGAGTACTGTATCAGTTTTGGTCACCCTGTTGTGGGAGGGTAATATTAAGCTAGAGAGGGTTCAGAAAAGTTTTACCAGGATGTTGCCGGCAATGAACGGTATGAGTTATAAGGAGAGGCTGGATAGACTGGGACTGGAGGTTGAAGTGTGACCTTATGAGAGGTTTATAAAATCATGAGGTGTATAGATAAGTTGATAGCAGGTGTTTTTTTTTCTCCCTAGGGTGAGGGATTTCAAGACTAAGGAGCACATTTTTAAGGGAAGAGGAAAAAGATTTAAAAGAGACATGACAAGCATTTTTTTTACACAGAGAGTGGTTTGCATGTGGAATGAACTTCTGGAGGAAGTGGTGGATGCGGGTACAGTTCCAATGTTTAAAAGACATTTGGATAAATACAAGAATAAGAAATGTTTGGAGGCATATGGGCCAGGAGCAGGCAGGTGGGACTAGTTTAGTTTGGAATTATGGTCAGCATGGACTGGTTGGACCGAAGGGTCTCTTTCCATGCTGTATGACTCTATGACTTGTTACACCTTCCAAAGCCACGAGCATCTAGCAGGATAAGGGCATCATTGCCTCCTGCTGGTCGCCCTCCAAGCTGCACACCATCTGAACTTAGGAATATATTGTGGTTCCTTCAGAGTCACCGGGTCAAAATCCTGGAACTCACTCCCTAATAGCCTTGTGGATGTCCTTACATCAGTTCAGAAAGGTGGCTTTTTACTATCACCTCTAGAGCATTTTTTAAAAAATTCATTCACTGGATGAGGGTGTCACTGACTGTGCCGGCATTTATTGCCCATCCCTAATTGCCCAGAGGGCAGTTAACCACATTGCTGTGGGTCTGGAGTCACGTGTAGGCCAGACCAGGTAAGGATGGCAGTTTCCTTCCCTAAAGGGCATTAATGAATCAGATGGGTTTTTCCCCAACAACCAACAATGGATTCATGGTCATCATTAGATTCTTAATTCCAGATATTTATTGAATTCAAATTCAACCATCTGCTGTGGTGGGATATTGAACTTGGGTCCCTCAGAACATTACCTGGGTCTCTGGATTAACAGTCCAGTGATAATACCACTAGGCCATCGTCTCCCCCATTAAGGAGCGGCCGACAAACCCAGCCAGCAATGCCCTTGAAAATGAATAAAGTCGGGCCATTCTCCCAATGGCCCATTGACATCCACATTTGGCAGCATAATTGCAACATGGTTTGAATGCCTTCATATTTTACTGTGTTTGTGCATTGAGTGCATTGTGTCCTGATCGATGTAAGTTACAGCAAAAAGTCCCATTGTGTGTTCCAAGGTTACTTCTGTATGAGCCCTGAAATTAGTGTGGCCTGCATTCACTATTTACAGGAACCTGCAGAAAATGTGGTTGTCCTTGCTGTCAAATAGTTGAATGCTTGATGCCAGACTACTGGTTTGCAAAGAAGTTTTTCCTACACATAATATCATGACTTATGCAACAAAAATGACCGAGACAGAGATTCTTAAAGGGAGTCCATCCAGAACCAGGCACTTTACTCTGGTCACCGGCACCAGTGGTGGAGTTATTAAAATCAGAGATACTCAGTAGGCTGGAATGCTTGAAGTGTGCAGATTATCTGAACGGTATGGAGCTGGAGGGGATTCCAGAAATGGGGAAGGATGAGGTCATGAGATTTGAAAACAAAGACAAGAAGTTTGAAGGTGAGATTTTGTTGGATCAGGAGACAAGTTAGGTTGGAAAGAGCAGGGTGACACATTCAATAAGACTGCTTTCAGAACTTAGAACGTACAAGTGCATTATTTTAAGAGTGCTTTGTGTGTGTGTGTGTGTGTGTGTGTGTGTGTGTAAGTGAGAGAGAGCGAGAGATACCAAAAAATGATTATCTAGGGCAGTAGTCCCCAATCAGTTTTCCACTGTGACACTTGTCTTGACCTCTCAGGGGGAGAGTAATGGTGATCGATCAGTGGTGAGTAGTGGGTATTGGCTTTGCTGCTTCAAAGCTCTGCTGGGGAAGCACAGAACTGGAGAAAGGGATGTGTGTAATAGGCTGGACAGACACTGCCTATGTCAACACAGTCCTGACTAGTCTCCCACACTCTACTTTCCCGAAACGTGAGGTCATCCAAAAGCCTGTGTGTTAATTCTCAACTAGTCTCCATCCCCCATCCACCCGTGTGCTCTCTGATCTGCATTGGGCTCCGGATTGCGCAGTATATTGATTTTAAAATTCTCACTCTGGTTTACCCTTCATAGCCTTGCCTCTCCCTATGTCGGTATCCTCCTTCAACTCCATAACCCACAGTGCTGTCTGCATCCATCCAATTCTGGCCTCGTAAGCATTCCCGATCTTAAATCCACAGTTGCTGGCAATGCCTTTAGCTGGGCCACAAGCTGTAGAAATTCCCTTCCTACATCTCTCCACCTCTCTATCTCTGTCTTACCTTCAAGATGCTCCTCAAAATGTAACTTTTGGCCATCTGACTAATGTCTCTTTCTGTACTTTGCCTATTTTGTTTTATGATGCTGCTGTGAAGCATCTCAGGACATTTTGTTATGTAAAGGTGCTACATAAATGTACATCGGTTTTGTAGTACCTTGGTTTCTCATTGCATTGTAAGATCCCTGACTATCGTCGCCTGCACTGAAAGACCCCCTCTGGCACCTTCCTCGGTCAGTCGCTTGGAAAGATCGGACAGGATGTGTGAGGACAGTCTCTGTCTTGTTCCTTGTGTGTTTGACACATGTTGACCTGCTCAGGCCTCCAGCCCATTTCCATTTTCAGCCAGACTTGGCTGATGCCTGGGTGGCCGAGGGTATAGGTTTCTGTCCCCCCCACAGCATGGACTTTTTCTCCCTGCACATTCCCACAAGTTTCTTCCAATTATCACAAAAGTTGATGACATTTAAAGGGCCTATTAGGACTAATTTAACTAATGGGCTATCCACTGAATTTCTTTAACCATCATCACAAATCTGCCCTCTTTCCAATGCCTTCAAATCCTCTCTAAACCCAGAATTATAGGGAGATGCTGAATAGGCTGGGGCTATTTTCCCTGGAGCATTGGAGGCCGAGGGGTGACCTTAAGGACGTTAAAATCATGAGAAGGGCATGTGTAGGATGAATAGCCAAGGTCTTTCCCCCAGTGTTGGGGAGTCCAAAACTAGAGGGCATAAGTTTAAAGTCAGAGGACAAAAATTTAAAAGGGACCTGAGGGGCAACTTTTTCATGGAGAGGGTGGTGTGTGTACGGAATGAGCTGCCAGGGGAAGTGGTGGGGGCTGGTACAACGACAACATTTAAAAGGCATCAGGATGGGTACACGAATAGTTTAGAGGAATTTGGGCAAAATGCTGGCAAATGGGACTAGATTAATTTACGATAGCTGGTCGGCATGGACGGGTTGGACCGAAGGGTCTGTCTCCATGCTGTACATGTCTATGACTACGACTCTATGACTGAACACTGTGTCATTCAGAGGCTCAACTAGTGCCTTATACAAGCTCAGCATAACCTCCTTGCTCTTGTGCTCTCTAACCCGATTAATGAAACTGTAGGATGCAGTATGCTGTATTCACTGTGCTCACAACCTGTCCTGTCGCTTTCTATGACTGGCAGGTATACCTTTTGATCTCTCTCGTCATGTGTCCCTTTAGAATCAATCTGTTTAGTGATGTTGTAACACACCTCTGGAGCTGGAGGGAATCGAACTCAGTCCTCCTAGCTCAGAGGTAGGGACACTATCACTGAACCGTAAGAGCCTTTTCTCTCTCATTTCTGATTGTGATACTAATAAAAAAACACATGTAGTGTAATATGAAAAAAGGCTGCAACCTGACAAAAAGTAACATTGAGGTTTATGAAAAGAATAGAAGGCTTTGCATTACATTAATGTGTACACTTGTAGACATTTATTACCTCAGGAATGTGCAGTCTTTGGACAGAAATGGTTATATATTGAACAGCATGAGCTGCAAAACATGAATCCTTCAGTAATTCCTCTGAGTGGACTCCTTCTGCTGGTACATGTCCATTTGATATTAACATGCACGAAATGTGCATTGCAGTTTTCAATACAGCAAATCCTGGTTACCCATGGGAGGTTGGGGCATGGGGCTAACACAGAAACGTGGGTAGTGCATCATCGAAATCTGTCTACCACGAAGGACCCCGCAATCCAGCAGGACCCGTCAATTAGGAGAGAAAAAAAAAACAAATCTGGTGCTAACCTCACAAGTACTTTCACAGAATTCCTACAGTATGGAAACAGGCCATTTGGCCCAATGAGTCCACACCACCCCTCCGAAGAGTATCCCACCTAACCTAAACATTCCTAGACACTATGGGCAATTTAGCATGGCCACTCCACCTACCCTGCTCACCTTTGGACTATGGGTGCAAACCCACGCAGACAATCGCCCAAGGGTGGAATCAAACCCAGGTCCCTGGTACTGGGAGGTAGCAGTGCTAACCACTGAGCCACCATGATCCACAGGTAGTGAATCTGTGTATAATAAGAATGCCCCAGATGTGTTTTGTAGCAAATAAAGTGAGTTTTTGAAGCTGGTGTGATGGGAGAAACTGGAATGGTAATCAATTTGATCAAGCTCCAATAAACAATAATGTGATGTTGATCACATTTTTTTTTTACCAATGTTGGCTGAGGTTGTTATTTTGTACCAGCCCAGATGGCCAATTCTCTTTATAACTGTATGACGCAGAGGCAAATATCAGCTAGTCTAGACATGTTATAGTAGAAGCTGCTGTCTTCTACTTATTACCAAAACCCAAACAAATTGTCATGTACAAAAGAAAATTTGTGCATCTTGGGTCAGTACAATCTGAGTCATCCTTTCACTGTAAATTCTCTGCATTAAAACAAAGCCCCTGGGTTCCTCACCTAAATGTGACAAGGCCCAGGAAAGTGGGTGCAGTCTCCAGTGAAACAACATGAATTCTGGGAGTCTGGCAAAATGCGAACAGCATTGGGCTGACTGAAGTTCTGCTGAACCTAGTGGCTATTACCATGAAAAGCCTGGTGACAACAGTGCAGACCAACACACCGGTTTGATGCACTGTGCCAGGTTGTAAATGAAGAGACTGGACTATCGCTTTGTAATGAACAGGCTCGCTTACACACAGCGATAGCTGAACACTATTTCTGTTTTCTGCACTCCCCACGCCCCACCCGCCCACCCACCCCGATCTTTTCTTGAAGTATTTGTCAAAGTGACTTTCTGAAACTCTTCCTGAGCTGTTTTCTTGCTTGTCTTGGTGAGGAGTAAAACATTTTCTCTATTTCAAAAGCAATCATTATTCAGCAACAGTCAAAAATGTCCATATCAGTGGGAAAAGCTGCTTCTATTCTGTCCAGTCTTCCCTGTTTATTCTTGGTTCTAACCCCTTTTTCTTCATTCTGAAGAAGATCATTCTGGACTTGACATTAATTCTGTTTCTCTCTCCTCATATGCTGCTGGATCTGCTAATTAACTTTTATTTCATTTATATCATTGTTTATTTCATTAAAAGTGTCCCATTCTTCTCTTGAAAGTCCTCTTAATCTTTAAACCCACTTGGGGTTTGGCCTTTTAATTCGAAAGGCAGCAGCTCTGACTGAATGGCACTCCCTCAGCCCGTAAGACCGGAACAGAATAGGAACAGAAGTAGGCTATTCGGCCCTTCAAGCCTGGACTGCCATTCAACAGGATCATGGCTGATCCAACATTCCTCGCGTCCATTTTCCTGTGGTTTCTTGTATACTCCTTAACTCCTCAACTGATCAAGGATCTGTCTATCTCAGCCTTAAATATACACAAGGACTCTGCCCCCACAGCTCCCTGTGCCAAGGAGTTCCAAAGACATTCAACCCTCTGAGAGAAGGAATTTTGCCTCATTTCAGTCTTTAATTGGTGCCCCTTTATTCTGAAACTGTGCCCTCTGGCCCCAGACTCTCCCGTGAGGGGAAACGTTGATTCAGCATTTACCCTGTCAAGTCCCTTGAAACATTTAAGGCTCAATGAGATCTTCTGTCATTCTTCTAAACTCCAGTGAGTAAAGTCTCAACTGGTTTAAGCTTTGTTAATAAGACAATCCCTACATATCAGTGATCATCCTAGTGAACCTTCTCTGAACTGCTTCCAATGAAATGATATCTTTCCTTAAATAAGGGAACCAAACCTACTCACGTTCTCCACATGTGGTCTCACCAGCACCTTGTCCAGTTGCAGTAAGACGTCCCTACTCTTATACTCCAACATCCTTGAAATAAGGGCCAGCCTTCCTGATTACCTGCTGCACCTGTGTACTAGTTTTCTGTGTTTGTGCACAAGTTCCCCCAGGCCCCTTTGTGTTGCAGGTCCCTGCGGTTTTTCTCCATTTAAATAATATTCCAATTTCTTTTGGTCTCCCTTCTAACATGAGTGACTTGACATTTTCCCACATTATACTCCATTTGTCAGCTTAATTAAACTATCAATATTTCTCTCTGTAAACTATTTGTATCCCTCTCACAGCCTGTCTTTCCACCTATTTTTGTGTCGCCTGCGAATTTGGCTACACTTCATTCACTTCCTTCCTCCAACTCAGTAATATATGTTGTAAGCAGTTGTGGTCCTAGCACTGATCCTGCTCTGAAATGCCAGCTTTGATGTTTGTGCTAGGCCTCTCGAGTGGGCCTCAAAATCCAGAACCTCTGACTCCAGTGAGAGGAAGAGCCAACTGAGTCACTGCCAATTTGAGCCTGATCACTTGGATAAAGTTGAGTACGATAACCCTCCTTTTAATAGTTCTTCAATATCAGTGGGAAAATTAATCAGCTTTTTCTCACTGAACCAGTATCCCAAATTAACCTGCTATGTCATAGGGATGAGCATTTGGTTGTCAGGCAGCTTTCTTGAGGGAACTGAAGCTGCCATTTTAAGTGTACACCAGGTGACCTGTTCAGATGTATGTCTGACTACTGTTGCATCTTGGATTTATAACTCACTGTTTGAATTCTTTGAGCTCCAGTTGCTATTTTTAGTGATTTATCAGTCTGCCCTTTACAAATCAATGAGCTTTATTTGGAGCCTTCAAAATCAACATGTCTGGAACTGCCAGCGGGAGGGAGTTGAAGAGAAAACTCCACAGCTGACAGAGAAAGCAATAAAATATCAAATAAAAAGTATTCTGTGCACATTACAGCAGTTTTGTTTATAATCATGTGGACCAAGCAAAGTAAAGCTGTCCAAATGGATGAGATGTGTGTGTGGCCTGTTCTTTGTGGCGCCTACTGGAGCTTCCCAATGCAGAGAACAATACAACAACATGAATATCATGACTTCCTGCATTGATTAAGCTAATTAAAATTCTGCTACCCCTGAATAAAGGGGGAACAACTGTTTAGGTGCAGAAGTACAGGGGATAACACGGTGGCTCAGTACCCCACAGCGCCAGGGACCTGGATTCAGTTCCACCCTTGGGCGACTGTCTGTGTGGGTTTCCTCTGGGTGCTCCGGTTTCCTCCCACAGTCCACAGATGTGCAGGTTAGGTAGGTTGGCCACGCTAAATTGCCCATAGTGTTCAGGGATGTGCAGGCTAGGTGGGTTAGCCATGGGAAAGGCAGGGTTACAAGGATAGGGTAGAGGGATGGGTCTGGGTGGGATGCTGTTTGGAGGGTCGGTGTGGACTTGAGGGGCTGAATGGCCTGTTTCCACACTGTAGGGATTCTGTGATTCTACAGAGCTTTACTGGTGTTTTCCAAAGAAGAATGTGATGCAGCAATATTGAATTAATTAGGCTAATTAAAATCAAGGCAGCAAAAAGCTGCCTTATTGAGTAACAAATTGGTGGAAAGAAAATGACCAGTCTGTTAATTGGCTTCCGATGAACTTTCAGAGAGCCAGTCAGAGTCCGAAACGTTGATACAGGGCTGGAGTCACTTATAGACCAGACTGCGACAGGACAGCAGTTCTGTGGAAGAACCTTGTTGAACCAAATTGATTTTTCCAACAGCCCAGCAGCTTTCCTGATCTCAGGCTGTCATTTCTGCATCTTTGAAAATGGAACTCAAATTTCTTCAAAAGTGGGATTCGACTCTTGTTCTTCGGTAATTAAAACCCCCTGAGCTGGAGAATTACTTGAAGTGCAAGAGTCTGAGTTCCTGCACAGTTTTCACTGGTGTCTGTGTAAAAACAGGAGGGCAGTCCATAACGTGATCGGCAGCCTATCACATTGGTTATATTCTTCAATGTGTTAGAGGAACAGACAGGAGCATTTGTAGGTCCTGCTCTATCAACTGAATATATTCATTGTATGAGCTGGGCAAAATTAATGATCTCATGAATGTATTTGGTTTTTAAGTTTAGTGATGTGGCTTTCATTATGTATCTGTCTACTTGAAGAAACTGGTTATGGATATTATATGGCCATGAGTACGGTAGATTCTGGCTGATCTGTGTGACAGTTAACAAGTGAGGGGTCAGAGAGCTGACTAAATGTGATAGAGTTTACTCATGTGCCTCCTCAAAGTAGTTAATACTCCACAGTATTTGATAATGGGACATCCAGCAAATGTTGATAAGGTTGTTAAAGAATGCGTATGGAATGTTGGCTTTCATTGGCAGGGGAATTGAGTTTAAGAGCCGCAAGGTTATGCTGCAGCTCTATAAAACTCTGGTTAGACCACACTTGGAATATTGTGTTCAGCAGAAGAGATTTACCAGGATGTTGCCTGGACTGGAGGGCGGGTCTTATGAGGAAGAGTTGAGGAAGCTAGGGCTTTTCTCATTGGAGTGAAGAAGGATGAGAGGTGACTTGATAGAAGTGTACAAGATGATGAGATAGAGTGGATAGCCAGAGACTTTTTCCCAGGGCTGAAATGACTACCACAGGGGACATAATTTTAAGGGGATTGGAGGAAGTTATAGGGGAGATGTCAGAGGTAGGTTCTTTACACAGAGAGTGGTGGGTGTGTGGAATGCACTGCCAGCGGTGATAGTAGATTCAGATACATTAAGGACATTTAAGTGACTCTTGGATAGGCACATGGATGATAGTATAATGTCGGGTATGCAGGGTAGTTTGATCTTAGAGTAGGATAATAGGTCGGCAAAACATCATGGGCCAAAGGGTCTGAACTGTGTTGTACTGTTCTATGTTCTATGTTCGTCCTCCTCCTCTCCAACCTAATTTAGGGCTACTGTCTTGTTCTATAATGATTTAGGAACAAGGTTTTCATGGTGAGTTATTCATGTGTGATCAGAATGTCACATGACTCATTACTGTTGTTGAGTCCTTGTATCAAAGCAGCACTTTCTTGTAGCATATGGTGAGATCTGGAAAAAATACACAATGTAAGGAAGATGGTGGCTTAATGTAACATGACTGGATGAGTAATCTAGACATCTAAAGTAATGATATAGGTTAAAACTATTTCTAATCAACCTGATCAGAAATGTTATTGTTCACCTCTAGAGCAGGTGGGACTTGAACCCAGGCCTCCTGGTTCACAGGTAGGGACACTACCACTGTGCCACAAGATATAGGTTCAAATGCTACCATGGCTACGAAAATCTGGAATAGAAAGTTTATGGTCACCATGACTGAGATTAGCTATCATTGAACGTTGTAAATATCCACAGAGTCGTGCAACATGGAAACAAACCCTTCATGTCAACCATAACCCCAAATTAAACTAGTCCCACCTGCCTGCACTCGGTCCATATCCCTCCAAACATTTCCTATTCATGTACTTATCCAAATGTCTTTTTAAATGTTGTAACTGTACCCATATCCACCACTTCCTCTGCAAGTTCATTCCACACACAAACCACTCTGTGTAAAAAGGTTGCCCCTCATGGCTTTTTTAAATCTTTCTCCTCTCGCCTTAAAAATATGCCTCCTGGTTTTGAAATCCCCCATCCTAGGGAAAAGACAACTGCCATTCACCTTATTTACACCCCTCATTTTATAGACCTCTGTAACATCACCTCTCAGAACTCCTACGCTCTGGTGAAAATAGTCCCAGCCTATCCAGCCTCTCTTTATAGCTCAAGCCCTCCATTCCCGGTAAATCTTTTCTGAACCCCCTCTAGCTTAATGATAACCTTCCTACAATTGGGCGACCAGAACTGGACACAGTACTCCAGAAGAGGCCTCACCAAACTCCTGCAAAACCTCAACGTGACGTCTCAACTCCTATACGCGGAGATTTGAGCAATGAAGGCAAGCGTGCTAAATGCCTTCTTAACCACCCTGCCTATATGTGACGCAGACTTCAAAGAATTAATTTGATGAACTCCTGGTTCACTGACATCCTTTATGGAAGGAAGTGTACCAACCTTAGCTGCTTTGGCATACGGGAGACTCCAAGCCAGCAGTAATGTGGTTCACTCTTAACTGCCTCCTGAAAGGATTGAGCAAAGCACTGAGCTCAAGGACAGTTAAGAGCAGGTTACAAATGCTGCTCTTGTTAAGAACCTCCACAACTCATGAAAAAAATCAATAGGAAAAAAAAATCTTTCGATATTTCTGTTTAAGGGTGTGATTATTTTAGATGCCTGGAAACAATAAGGGCATATAAGAATATCCTGGAGATGCAGATTAATTTTCATAGATGTTGTTGCAAGGAATTTGAGAAGAAAGTCATAGTAACATTGTTTCTTGCACGTACTTCGAACATTTCTGTTTCATTAGCTTTGCTGATTTTGGTTTATGGAGGACCAATGAGACAGTGCGATGGAGCAGCGCTGTTGGAAGTAAAACATCACGTGGTCAAACTTTTCCTGGACAGCACGGTGGCTCAGTGGTTAGCACTGCAGCCTCATAGCGCCAGTGACCCAGATTCGATTCCAGCCTGAGGTGACCATCTGTGTGGAGTTTGCATGTTCTCCTTGTGTCTGTGTGGGTTTCCTCTGGGTGCAGGTTAAAGTGGATCAACCATGCTAAATTGCTCATTGTGTCCAGGGATATGCAGGCTAGGTGGTTTAGCCATGGGAAATACAGGGTTACAGGGATAGGGTAGAGGGTTTGGTCTGGGTGGGATGCTCTTTGGAGGTTCGAGATGGGCTGAATGGCCTGCATCCACACCGTAGAGATTCTATGAATATGAGCATCCACAGTAACGTCAGGGACAAATGACAGCATGCTAACTGATACCCAATTCAGTTCGACTGCAAACTACTCAGAATGAATTCTCCTATACACATTACCATATCTAATTGGGTAAAAGGAGGATTTAGAGGCTGTCTTTTTGGTTAAAGAATGAGGGTGACTTTTACATGTTTTCTAGGGGTTGACTGCCATGTTTCATTTGGACCCAACTAGGATTAAGAAACGACCATCACCAATGCTCTAAAGTAGAAATTAACAATGGTAGAGAATTCGTCTTAATGATTTAATGTTTACTTTTAGCCGTACAAACTACTACACATACACTTATTCAACACAATATGAAGGTATAACTTTTTTTTTAATCTTTTGTTCACTTTATTCATTAACGCAATGTGATCATCACTGACAAGGCCAGCCTTTGTTGTCCATCTCTCCTTGCCCTTGAGCTGAGTGGCTTGCTGGGCCATTTCAGAGTTGAGTCATCAGTTGGAGTATTGCATTTCTTTATGGGCAACTTACTGTGGGAGAACAGGAATATCTCGGCAGTACTGACAGAGATTTACGATAGTGGCAGTAGGGCTCGGGGACTTACGTGGTTAAGACTGGGGGAGCTAAAGTTGATGTTCTTGGAGCAGGGAATAGTAAAAGGCAGGTTGACAGAGATGTTTAAAATTATGAAGGATTTTGATAGACAGTGAAAGAGCTTTGATTTGCAGAAGGGTCAGCAATCAGAGAACATACATGTAAGGCAATTGTCATAAAATCTAGACAGGAGATGTTTTATAAATTCAGCGATATGGAACATGCTGCTTGAGAGGGCAGTGGAAGCCAACCCCCTTATAACTTTCAGAAGGAAATTGAAAGGTTGCTTGTAGAATTTCAGGGCTGTGAGGAAAGAGCAAGGATCAATTGGATTCTTCTGTCAAAGAGCTGGTATCAACATGGTGGACTGAATGGCCCCCTGGTGTGCTGCACATTTTGATAAAGTCATGGCAGAGGGATCGGAGCAATTGCTGGTGGTAATTTGCAGCCATTGTTTCCAAGGGAAAGAGACAAACTGAGTAACTTGGGCTAACCTTTTGTAGCAAAACAACTCGGCAATTTAAGAAACCAAACATGAGAGAAAAAGGTTCTTTCATTCTATTTAGTTGGAATGATTTAGTTGATTTACAAGTACGATGTGCTTTCTTTTGGTTTATGAGTGTATTACTGAACCTGATAACAGCTGTGATAGATCTCTTTTATGGGTGACATGTAGGAAGTCAAATACAAATAAGAATTTGTGTTTGAATTTCACTGAGAACCGTTTTTGATTACTGGAATACGTAACACTTGTTTTCACGCATATTGCAGTGATCTCATAAGCTACAACAGGTAGGAAAGTCCTCATCCATCTCTGAACGTCACTCAGCTCCCTATCCCCCTCTCAGCATCTTACTAACTGTATTCATTTCAGGTGCAATGTAGGAAGGCCAAGTCAAAGACGCAGCCTCCTAAGGTATCGCTACATTAACAGCGTGAAGTGGAGATAGCATTAAGTCAGCAGTGTGACTGCACTGATTCATTACACCACTTTTATTTGTTTTAATGGTTATCTCAAGGTTGTATTTTTCTTTGTCAATGCCAGTCAGCTAATGTAGGGTAAAATTGTAATTGGCCAATAGCAAACTGATGCACCAACGACTCTTGCCTTGCCAGGGGGAACACGTTAAGATACTGAGTTACAAAAACCAAATGAGGAAAGAAAATGTCTTCCCAAACTCCCCCCACCGCCACCCTCTGCGCTCAGGCACAGGATTTAGCCATATCACTGTATAACTACGGACTTCACTCACTAAATTGTTGGTTTCCATTTACATTTAGTTTTTTATTTCTGAGCTGTTGTCCACTTTTTGCGAATTTTCTGGTTGTACATGACTCATTGTCTGTGGGCTTTGGCTCAAATGAGAGTAGGACTCAGCCAGCCCACACTTAGTGTTGTTGTTTTTTTAAAAAAAAAACTTCTTATTTCTAGTCAGGAATGTATTTCACTTCAAGTGTGAATGTTGTGCTTATCCATCTTGAAACGGTCAGAAATAAATTGGCATCCCATTTATCTTAGGGTCAGTCTTTGAGATGACCTGTGCATGGCACAATCCAGTCTCCTTGAGGTCATTCCGAGAAAGTGGCTTTCATGTTATTTGCTGTGAAATTCCATATTTTTCGCCATTCGCGTCAGGTCGAGCGAAGGATCCAGGACCGGTTATTAATCTTGCTGGGACTGGAATGCGGGAATGCTGATGTTCTGGTATATCACAGCCTTCCTCCAAATGGAAGGTTTTGCTCTTATGATGTGCCCATTCTTCAAGTGAGCCTGCATTGTGCACCCTGACTTCGGAGAGCAACTGTCAGAAGTGGGCAGCACGGTGGCTCTGTGGTTAGCACTGCTGCCTCTCAGCACCAGGAACCTGGGTTCGATCCCACCCTCGGGCGACTGTCTGTGTGGAGTTTGCACATTCTCCCCGTGTCTGTGTGGGTTTCCTCCGGGTGCTCCGGTTTCCTCCCACAGTCTAAAGATGTGCAGGTTAGGTGGATTGGCTATGACAAATTGCTCCATAGTGTCCAGGAGTGTAAGTTAGGTGGATTAGCCATGGGAAATACAGTGATAATGTGTGGGGATGGGTCTGGGTGGGATGCTCTTTGGAGGGTCGGTGTGGACTTGTTGGGTCGAATGGTCTGTTTCCAGGCTGTAGGGATTCTTAAAAAAAGAAGCTTGAACATTTAATCTTGGCACGTGATGAATTTAGGAAGCAAAAGATATTCAGTTTATCTCCATCATCCAAAGAAAGACCCTGTTGTGACCTTCATAGGGTGTTGAAGTGACTGTGAAAGCCATACATAATGGAGTTCTACCTATCATGTGATTCCCTGAATGAACTTCAATGCTTTTGTGATGCCACGTACGTACATAGTGCATGTGCCTAACAAGTGGTTGACCAAACCAGAACAGCATATTCCTCTTGTAGCTCATCATTGGTAGTCAAAACTGTACTCAACCAACCTACGATTTTAAAACCCAAAACAGCTCCTGGTACATGTGATTACACAATTGGGCAGCACTAGCTGAACAATCCCACACTAACAACCCATTTAAAGACAGTCGGTCAAGCCCATAACGTGGCTTTTTGTTATATTCAAAGGCAGGGACTCATTCTCTGCAAACAAAAGGTATATGTTCTAGCCTCTCACCTTCTTTCCAAATGCCGGCGTTCTTGGGTGGGCAATATTTCCCTGCATCGTCTCCCTGGCAATGCCTCAACCAATCAGAGTCGACTTTGCAAGCAATCAGCACCCAGTATAAATGGTCATTGCTTGAAATTTTGTATTTTTTGTGTTTCTGCGGATGAGTTCAAGGTGAAATCCTTTAGCAGCACGACCTTCCTTTCAGCAATGAGCAGGTTCTATGCCACCAAACCCCTGCTCGCTAAGAAACCCTCTGAAGAACTTGCCAAAGGTTATCAACAGTTCCCTACATTCTTGTGGAGATTTGGAACAAAGCAGAGGTATCAATAAAATTTGTCAAAAAAACAAAAATTGATAAGTTTCAAATTCCTTTTTGAACCAAATTACCTCTAGACTGCGTAGATGGTGGCTGACAAATGTAGTAGGAGAGAAATGTGGCGTGAGATGTAAAGATCTCCTCATTCAGTACAGCGAAAGAAGCAAGAATTACCATGTTTCTCACTGAAAGAAAAATAAAATCCAGGTTCTTTTTCAATGGCATGACCCTTCGTCTCTGAATAGAGCTCAGCAGAGCTGAAAAGGAATGGCCTTTGGGTCTTGCAATTCAAGGGCAACATAATGTTTAAAGGCCTGATTTTTCTCATGGAAGTTGCTGCCGTGCAAACACAGAGTGTTTGTTTTGTATTACTCGATATGAGCACGACACTGTGGGCGGGAAGTGGGGGGTGTTCGTCCTACTCATTTGTACACCATGAAAGCTCAAGGTTAATGAGATTTGAAAGCCAGCACAGACCCACTTAAAGTGCGTTCAATCAAAATGAAAATGAATTCCTGAAGTGCTCTCACTCTCCAGCTCTGTTTCATATTTAAGTGTCCACGATGAGCGAGTACAACATGTTTCTAAAAGTCCTTTTGGGATTTCAAACTTTAATATCTTTGGGTGAACGTGAATGTACAAACCGATGGATGAGTGGGAGTAGCAGTCTGGCCCCTCGAGCTGCCTCTGCCGTTCAACAAGATCACGGCTGATCTGATTACTCCACGTTTCCCACTGCTGCCCCAGTAACCTTTCACTGCCTTTGCTTATCAAGAATCTACTTACCTCTGCCTTAAAATGATGCAAAATTCTCTGCTTCTACTGCCTTTTGAGAATGTTCCAAAGCCTCTCGACCCTCTGAGAAAACAATTTCACCTTATCTCTCACTTAAATGGGAGACCCCTTAGTTTTAGAGTCTCCTATAGAAGGCTTTTTGATTTTGGTTCAAACTCTGGGTGTAAGTAAACATAGACACATAGAAGATAGGAGCAGGAGGAGGCCATTCAGCCCTTCGAGCCTGCTCTGCCATTCATCACGATCATGGCTGATCATCCAACTCAATAGCCTAATTCTGTTTTCTCCCCATAATCTTTGATCCCATTCGCCCCAGTGCTATATCTAGCTGCTTCTTGAATACATTCAATGCTTTGGCTACTTCCTGTGGTAATGATTGCTGGCAAACCCACAAGTTTAAATATTTGCTTTGTTGCCCTGAGAAGGGTTTGGGGAACTGGCGCAGAATGGTTAAGGGGATCATGGAATGGCTAGTTGTCTGGCTGTATCTTGAGAATATCAATGTTTGGAACCCTCTACCCTAGAGGCTTGTGGTAGCGAGATAACCAGAACTATTTGGAGTCATAGAGGTCTACAGCATGGAAACAGGTCCTTCGGCCCAACTTGTCCATGCTGCCCAGTTTTCAAAATTAAACCAGTCCCATTTGCCTGCGTTTGGTCCATATCCCTCCATACTTATCCCATCCATGTACCTTTCCAAATGTTTCTTAAATGACAAAATTGTATTCACTTCCACCACTACCTCTGGCAGCCCATTCCGGACACTGACCACCCTCTGTATGAAAAAAATTGCCCCTCTGGACCCTTTTGTACCTATCCTCTTAAACAGATCCCCTCTAATTTTAGACTCCCCTACCATGGAGAAAAGCTGTTGGCGATCTACCTTATCTATGCCTCTGATGATTTTGTCGACCTCTATAAGGTCACCCCTCCAGGGAAAAAAGTCCCAGCTTATTCAACCTCTCCTTATAACTGCAGCCTTCCGGTCCAGGTAGCTTCCTAGTAAATCTTTTCTGCGCTCTTTCTAGTTTAATAATATCCTATCTACAGTAGGATGACCAGACCTGCACGCAGTACGCCAAATGTGGCCTCACCAAAGTACAGCTGCAACAAGGCATCCCAACTCCTGTACACAACGCTCTAATCAATGAAAGCAAGCATGCCAAAAACCCCCTTCACCACCCTGTCTACCTGTGACTATACTTTCAAGGAACCGTGAAACCGTACCCCTCGAGCTCTTTGTTCAAGAGCAGTCCTCAGCGTCCTGCGATTGACTGTGTAAGTCCTGCCGTGGTTTGATGCACCCAAATGCAACACCATCCAAATTACACACCGTCTGCCGTTCCTCAGCCCACTGGAGGGAGGAATTTGGTAGATTTTTGATGGTCAGGGAGTTGACAGCTCCGCTGAGCGGGCACGAAGGAGGAGTTGAGATCATCAGCCATGACCTTGAATGACAGGGTGGGCATACGGAGAAAAATGGCCAACACGTGCTCCTGTTTCTTATGTTCAGAAGTTGGCTCAGGTGGGAGTGGAGGAACATCGAAGCCAGGCTGAGAAAGCACATTAGCGAACCAGTTGTGGCCGTCTTGATAATTTAATGGTTCACTTTTACTGATGACAACTTTTGTTCAAACAGAGTTCAATTTCTTAAGTGGCTGTGATGATTTTTGAGCTGTGTTTTCTCTGGATTATTGCTCCAGTTTTTCAGGAGTGCTCACCCAGCACCACCTGCTGACTCAGTGGTTAGCACTGATGCCTCTCAGCACCAGGGTCCCCGGTTTGATTCCACCCTTGGGAGACTGTCAGTGTGGAGGTTCCTCTGGGTGCAGGCCAATCCACCTAACCTCTGAAAGATGTGCACGTTAGGTGGATTGTCCATGGGAATGCAGGTTAGTGGTGTAGGGGGATGGGGGGGAGGGGATGCTGTTCAGAGGGTCACTGTGGATTTGATGGGCTGAATGACCTGCTTCCACACTGTAGGGATTCTATCGTTCTATGATATTCCGCTTCTCTACCAAGGCACAAGAAAACGCCAAAAAAAATCCTTTAGCAGCTAACACTTTGGCCTGCCCACTATATTCAGGTGAGGTCCCTTCAATGATATGATGACACTTAAGTTGAGGTGTGATGAGAATGAAACAGCAAGATGATGTACAAATTATGTCTCAAAAAACCCGAAAGAACGGTGGAGCTGGAAATCAGAAACAAAAAAACCTGAAATTGCTGGGAAAGCTCAGCAGATCTGGCAGCATCTGTGGAGAGAAATCAGAGTTAACGTTTCAGGACCAGTGACCCTTCCTCAGAAGTGATGGTACCTAGGAAAAGGATGGTTTTTATCCAGAAGATTAGGGTGGGTGAGTAAACAATAGGTGGAGATAGAGCCCAAAGAAAGAGGAAAGCAAAGGAGTGGGCAAACAAAGGAATGGGTAAAGGTCAGTGTCAGGGAATCAGTAGCTGCTAATGGATTGTGTGTAGTAGTAACCCATGTGATGACACGGCCTGGTGTGCTGTGTGCTGGGGTAAGGACCTGGGAGAAGGTGCTCAGGCCCTGAAACTATTGAACTCAATATTGAGTCCAGAAGGCAGCAAAGTACCCAATTGGGAAATGAGGTGTTGTTCTCCCAAATTGTGCTGAGCTTCGCTGGAACACTGCAGCAAGCTTGAGACAGAGATGTTGGCCAGGGAACGTGGCAGTGTGTTGAAATGGCAGGCAACTGGAAGCTCAGGGTCATTTTTGCGAACAGAACATTCTGCAAAGTGGTCACCCAGTCTACACTTCGTTTCCCCCATGTAGAGGAGACCACAAATTATGTGACATTGATGTTAAGAGTCGCATGATACTGAGTTTCTGAGAGGAGGAGGAAGAACTAAACTGTATTACCAAGAGCACTTATCTATAACAGTGTGTAAAATAAAAAATAATTTTCTGGAACTCCTGACAATGAGCCCTCTGGTAAGTCAGAGACGGGGATGCAGCAGACTGAGAGATCAGAAACCTTAAGGGAGCGATCTCTCCAACAATGTCAGACAGGACTCCAACATCCAGAACCTCTCACAGCCCTAAAATAACGCATGGGGACTGAGCGACTGAAGGTTGTGTTTGTAATAGATGGAACAGACCATAAAGTAACATCTTTGGAACACGTCAAGATGCTTCGCAAGAGCGTTACCAGAATAAAAGTTCGAGCGTGAAGTCAAAGCAAAGGCTGTTGGGAGGGGTGTGTAAAAGCGAGATCAAGTCAGTGCTCGGAAAAGAGGATATGGTGCTGAAGTGACAGCGGGATTAAAGTCAGGAGTTTATGAGCGTGGATTGGCCCATTTTTAACACCATCCAAGACCAATACATTTTAAGTGGCGTGAAAGTGACTTGCAGAGGCTAAGCTTTCAAGTACGACTGGAAGGAACTTCAGTGTGCCAACCTTGACTCAGTTGGCAGCAGTCTGGCTTGGGAGTCAGATCATTGAGGGTTCAAGTCCCCGCTCAGGGCTGAGTGTACAATCGGGGTTAGAGAGACAGGGAGGATGTGTAAATCTTGTGGTACCCTCTCGTAAACTTCAAAAACGCTTGTATTAAAAATTGCCCAAGTAGCAACTGAACTAGGGCTAAAAATCTTAGGAATTGGGTTCAAGTACCATCAAGGTATCTGGTGGAATTTAAATTGAACAAATAAAATCAGGAATTGAAAACTAATCACAGCAGTTGTGACCATGAAACTATTGTTGTGAAACCCACCAAGAAGATAAACCTGCAATACTTAGAAAGGAATATACAGAGTTCCATTTTGAAATACAGAGGATGGATTGGACTGTTACGGCTTGGTTATAACTTTCACAGTTTTCTGGGCATCTGGCTCACTAATGTCCTTTTAAGGAAGGATATCTGCCATCCTTTCTTGGTCTGGTCTACGTGCAACTCCAAATCCACAGCAATATCATTGACACTTCATTGTTCTTCGAAAAGGCTTATCTAGCCTTTTACCACAAGATTATTTCGAAATGGACAACAAACGCTGGCCTAGCTGGTGATGCCCAAATCCCAGCCCGATCTGGTCTCTGGGAAAATGACTCTGAAGTGGAATATTGCCAGTAAACTGGTTGGAAAAGTGGATTTATGCATTTGCCGGTCTCCCTCGGTGAGAATTCTGTCCTCGCTGTTAAATGCAGTTTGTCAGTGGTGGTGCACGGACCCCGAAGGTGACTGTACTGCCTTAAAGGCGCTATCAAATTCAGGTCATTGTTACTGTCTGTTTCCTTACAGATAGTAACACCTTGGAGAAGCTGCAAGGATACCTAGTGATGGGAACATGCAATTGTTGTTTGTGTAGCTGAGACTGAATGTTTTATTCTGTTTACCTCAAAAGTTGTCATTCCTCACGGTCATGTTAGTGGCCACAAATATTTACAAAATGAAAGATGCATCAGATTGTAAGGCCTTAAGAGTTCATTTTAACATCTTTGTGTGGAACAACTACTCTGAGACTAAAAACAGTCCAGTGATTATCCAACTGCAGCCCACAATTATTTTCTGAGAGCACCTGGAGAACAGGAAGCAGGATAAGATTCCCTCTGAAAATTTCCAATTAACTTCCTTTTGTGATATTATTGTGAAAGAATTAGCTTATCGTTTCATTAGAAAGAATGAGCAGGGAAATCTTCCCCTCGTGACATTGATGTTCCAACACATGGCAGCTAAAGACAAAGGTTTCTCATCCCCCCATGTTGATTTGCAGATTGGATGTGACTTGAAAATATTACTCCCTGATAAAGTCGTCCGCAGACTTCTAATTTTAATCCATGACTCACCTCTAATCCCCCGTGCATCTCCTTGTGGCAAATCCCCCCCCAGAATCATTATTGTGTTTCTCCCTTGATGCACAGAATTAGTACAAGTGACTCTCAGTCTCCCCTGTTAGTCACCGACCCGCCTGCAGTGTCTCAGTCATCCCCCGGATTAATGTTTAAAACTCTCTGACTGACATTTCACTTTAAACCTTCATAGAAATTTCAGACGGATTCACGTTTGTCAAACTAGAACCGGGCCATTCAGCAGGGAAACCTGGGACCACTGTTCCTACATTGTTGGAAAATTGGCCCCAAAAATACTGGGTCAACTACTGGGTCACTGGCACGGTGGTTTGGTGGTTCAGTGGTTAGCACAGCTGCCTCATGGTGCCAGGGAGCCAAGTTCAATTCCAGCCTCAGGTGACTGACTTTGTGGAGTTTGCACATTCTCCCTGTGCCTGCATGGATTTGCTCTGGTTTCCTCCCACGATCCAACCATGTTTCAGCTAGGCAAATGAGCCATGGGAAATACAGGATTACATGTCTAGGGTAGACTGGGTGGGATGCTGTTCGGGGGGGTCAGGATGGGCTGATTTAGCCTGCTTCCATGCTGTAGGACTTCTATGAATTGGAGCATTGAAAGCATGAGACTGGTAGATTTAATTCTAAGGTAACTTGCCTAAGTTATATGGAACAAAGTTGGGGAAATCAAGTTCAGGAGATCAGCTGTTGCATAACTGAAAGCCAGTTACCTGAGTGAGTCATGTGGTCTTTGATTCACTCTGGTAGTAAATCTATACGACATGAACCGCCTAAACTCAACTGCTCCCTGGGGTGAGGGAGTATTTTTAGTGCTGCTTGAGGATACTTTTTTGTCAAAACCAAAAGAACTGCAGATGCTGTAAATCAGGAACAAAACACAGAAGTTGCCGCAAAAACTCAGCGGGTCTGGCAGCATCTGTGAAGAAAAAAAATCAGAGTTAGTGTTTCGGGTCCAGGTTCTGAGGAAGGGTCACCGGACCCGAAACGTTAACTCTGTTTTTCTCTTCGCAGATGTTGCCAGACCTGGTGAAATCTTTCGTTAACCTGTTTAGAAAAAAAACGTTATGACACATGTCTGGAGCAAGCAGGACTTGAACTCTAGACCTTCTGGCTTCAAGGTAGGGCCATTACCACTACACTACAAGAACCACTTTATTTCTGCTCAGTGTCCACCACGAAACAATTTATATGCAATTGCTGGCAGCAATGATCTAAGTATAAAGAGGGCGTGGGCTCTAGTGGTTCAGTGGTATTGTTCCTACCTCTGAGCTGGAGATCCAGGTTCAATTCCCACCTATTCCAAAGATGTGTAAATACAATCCTGAATACTCAAGAGGTCAAATAGCTTCCTGTGTTGATTTGAAGTTTACTTTTGCTATGAAACTAAGTGACCTGATGAGTGGATTTTTTATTTTGAAGATGGATGTTGGCCATTCCTTACAGCGCAGAATGCATGATGAGGATCAGAGAGTGTGAGGGAGCCAGTTAAGAGTTTAAGATGTTGAACCGGTGCATGCACAATTCAGTTATGTCTATAGCCCTGTGAGCTGGTCCCCACTGAGGGGCCCTTGAATTATTTATTTTTCAGGCTTTTCGCATCTACCGGGTAATGTGCTGCTGCAGGGTACATGGCAACCTCAACAGATACTACCTCCAAAGGGTTGGTGAGGACATGATGGGCTGAATGGCCTGCTTCCACACTGTAGGGATTCTATGAAAGGGGCTTGCTGTCAGCCTGAGGGACCCAGTGAAGCCTTGAAAGATTTCCTTGGTACTCCTGGCTCAATACGGTAAAGGAAACACGGTGCATTCAACTTTGCTTCCTGCTCTGTCTGTCTCTCTTCTACACCCACCCCTCCCCGCCACCCTTTCCTCCTCAAACATCAATCTGCTTTATCTGCCGAGCTATGAAACACAGGTAATTCTGCTGTAACGTGCGTTTCATGAACGCAAATTGGCTGTAACGCGATTGATGATTAGTGGACGCTGTTTGGATAAACACAAACTTTGTCAACTGGAGAAAAAGGGAAGAGAGATCTCCACCATCACGGAGTTCAGACTACCATTTCATGGAGTTCAGAATACCATTTCATGGAGGTATTATTTTGGAGGGAAGAAGAATTGTCTGTCAGCTTAGCTGATATTCAAGGGAGCGAGCGTGTTCGAACTCACCCGGATGGTTTCAGCTGCATTTCAGAAGTTAATCTCTTCACTGACCTGCCCACCTTGCTGCTGGAGCAATGGATGTCATTATCTGTCACCACAATCCTCCTCTTCAGCTTGGGATCCAGGATTTGGGGACAAAGCAATTTGGGAGTGAATTAAAGTCACTGCGTTCGAGTAGGAACGTAACACAGAAAGAATGGAATTAACCTGGTTTGGGTTCTGGAGCCCTGAGCTCAGTTGCCCCTCGAAGGGGGAAGAAGAGGCAAGAAACGTCGGCAGGAGAAGCTGATCGATCCTGCTTCTTGGTTGAACAACAAACGCATTGAGTCACTGAGACAATGGAGAGTTGTTCCCACCAACATTACCCAACAACGGTCCAACAGTTCTGCTCCAGTGCTGCTTATACACCTCATCGCTCTCCTTGTGCACTTCAGCTTCAAGCAGGGTTGGAGGAGAGGACTGTTCTTTGGAAAGTTTGAGCCTTTGAGGTGAGTGAGATGAAGGCATGTGAAGAGAGTCACCGATGTGGATTTGAGTTGTTTGCTCACTCTCCTGATGCATTTGATTCGCAGAGAAATGGGATTTGAAGATCAACATTGTCGAAAGTGAGAAGGATGTTGGGCAGAAGATGTACAACCAGCCCATTAGAGAGAGAGAGAAACCGTCGGGGCATAGCGATATAGGGAATGAGAGTGATTGGGAGCCGACTATACTTGTGGGCATGCGTGCTAGCTTTCCATAAATTAACCCTTTGAACTGCAGTATCATGAGAGTTATTTTGCACTGCTCTGTCTGCCCAAGATAAACCATCTGCAGGAAAGGAAACTGGAACCTTCTAGAACTTTGAGCTGTTTGGAACGCGTTGGTGTCTTTTGAGTAGAAATCCCAGCAGCACACACAACTACCTCCCAATGTCTGAACAGCAAGTGGTACTGGATCCTGCTTAACATCAGTGCATCCTCTGTCAGTTGGTTGTGGGGAGCTGGCATATACTTGTCCAAACGCCAAGGCATTCTGAGTGTGAATATCTATACTATTCTAGTTTATAGTAAAGCAGCACCTAACTGTCCAAGTCTTACACAATAAAATTGTTGCAAAAGGTTATCTGGTCACTTCAGTAAAATCATAGAGTTATACAGCACAAAAACAGACTCTTTAGTCCAACCAGTCCATGCCAAACATAAACTGGTCCCACCTGCCTGCACTTGGCCCATACCCCTCTTTGGGGTCGTGTTCAATAATGACCGAGATGGGTGAGTGACGAAAACAGCCTCTTTATTGAGCACCCACAGTAGCACAGTTCGAGGTGATGATGGAATCCAAAGTACAGTTTTATAGTAGCCCCTTTATACACAGTTCTTACATACGTTAAAATTTCAGCACTCTGGTGTTACTAAGCTGAATCTATTGTACACAAGTTTGCGTGACATTTCTCCTGGGGAAGCAGGAGATGGTTTAAGCACTTGCTAAATGCTGGCTGTTACTCCTGATGGGATTAGAATGTCTGTCCAGCCTGAGCTTGCAATAATTAAGAGGTGTTAGTCCTTTTGTCTTTGAAGTTAGTAATGTTAGTAAAAGTACTCGACCTATATGATCTAAATATTTGAGAAATTATACGTGTACTAAATAAAAGTATAGAGGATATTAAACGGATCTCCTGCAGCTGGGTTGTGAGATTTCATTTACTATTGCCGGTTTTGACAATTCCTACACATTCATTCATGCAGTTTCACGGAAGTGCTGCTTTGGTAGTAAGTTTCTTAAAGAGGTAGCAGCCCTGTTAAATATGTATTTAAAAAGTACATACCAGTGGAGGAAACTCTTCGATGTTCAGATCCTGAGGGACGGTTGCTAAGGGCTAATTAATATTTATAATCTTTCCATAGTTTTGAGTGAGTTATGGAGACACGATGGCAGGGATGGCATTGTTCTGAGTAGGTTACAGCATTAACACTTCTTCAGGGGTAGCCTTTGATACAGAAACAGGTCTAAACACCGCTTGCAGCATGAGGTTGATAGGAATTGATAAGTGTAAAGAAGCAGTAATGGTTGGAAGGGATGTTTAATTTAGTTTCACACGGTTTTATGAAGGAGTGAATGGAAATGTGGTGTAGTAAACACAGTGCACTTGTGAGTGAGTTAGTAAAGAGTTATGGATGAATGAATGGAAACGCCGTATAGTAAACATAGAGCACTTGTGAGGTAGTAAAGAGAATAATAATACAAAATCTGACACCCTCCAAACATTTCTTACTTGGATAAGTACATGAATGTCTTTTAAACGTTGTAACTGTACCCTCATCCACCACTTCCTTTGGAAGTTCATTCTACATACGAATCACTGTATGTGTGAAAAAAAATCCCATGTGTCTTATTTAAACCTTTCTCCTCTCACCTTAAAAATATGCCCCCTAGTCTTGAAATCCCCCACCTTAGGGAAAAGACACCTGCCATTCACCTTATCTACACCTTCATGATTTTATAAACCTCAATATGGTTGCTCCTCAGCCCCCCAGGCTCCAGTGGAAGAAAGTCCCAGCCTTTCCTTATAACTCAAACCCTCCATTCCTGACAATAGCTTGGTAAATCATTTCTGAACCCTCTCCAGCTTAATAATATCCTTCCTATAACAGGCCGACCAGAACTGGACACAGTCCTCCAGAAGATGCCTCACCAAAGTCCTGTACAACCACAACATGACGTCCCAACCCCTATACTCAATGATCTGAGCAATGAAGGCAAGCGTGCTAAACGCCTTCTTAAGCACTCTGTCTCTATGTGACAGTAAACTTTCATCACACCCTTTGTGCCAGAGGGCACATACTGCAGATAATTGTTTAGTTCACAGTTCCTAGTCTTGTGCTTTCATTCCAAATGCACAGACAATGCTGGCCTGAAAGCATTCCAGGAATTTTATGTACTGTACTGTAGATGACAGGGGAATAATTTAATACTTTACAATTGTACACAGATGGAACAATAACAAGAGACCAGATGCTTTGGAGTTCTTCCCAAATGCAGCAACACTTTTAGCGAGTTGACAATTTTCAGAATTCACAAATAGTTCAGATTATTCTCCAGTTTCCTCTCCTCCATTGGAAAGGTTGTATCTTTTTTTCTGGGATTTATTTTCCTCAAGCTTCTCCCATTCCCAGTCGCAGCAATGTGACTGTAGGCAAGCGAGGATGTGCCGCATCTTCAACTATGAAGGGCATCACAGTGAGTGCGAGGTTATACAGTGCTGAAACCCTCGATGAATTATGACGCTAATGCTTTGGCGAGATAACAGGTCTTATCAGTCAAGCCATTGGTACTGAAGCACATTTTGCTGGAAGCCGCCTCCAAGAACACTAAATTGACTTTTGGTAAAATTATACGAAAGAGATTCTGTGTAGACAGTTTAGAAACTCTCGAGCTGGGAAGACAGTGATGACCATTTTAAAATTATTGCGTAGAGATTAAGGCGAAACATTGGAAGAAATACCTTGTCGTGGGCTGTTTATGGAGTATAGATTGCGAGCCATTGAGGCAGGGATTGTTGTCTTTAAAGAAACATTGATCCAACCAACCCACGTTCCCAAATCTTTGGCCCAGTTACTGACCCAGTGACATCATTATGCCACAGTAGGCACAGAACGCCAGCTCCCTGCAGCTCAGGCATTGCCAACTGAGAAGGCAACAGAGTAAAGGCATTAGATCAATGAAGTCCCACACGATTGCAGACCTTGCTGTCTTGATTCAGGTACTCAGTGTGTGAAATGAATTGAAATGCACAGAGGCGCTTGCGGGGGTGGGGGGGGTGGGGAGCGCGCGGAATCGCTGACCCTTTTGGTCCACTGAGGACATTGTGGTCACCCCTCTCAAATATTTGCTCGGTCAGAGGAGTAAGTCAGAGAGTAGCACTTTATCTCAACTCAGCAAGGACAGTGTAGACACCCACACTGACCAAACTAGAACCATTTGCCATTAGCCTCACATGCAATTGTGGTGCCAGCTACATATTAAACGTTCAGGCTATTTTGTACAGTTCAAAAAGTCCTGAGCCTGTGTTACGTGAAATCAGCAGGGCCTTTTCAAAGCTGGGTCTTGAGCAGTTTTGATCTGCTGTTAGGATATTCTATTTAATACTCTGATCCTACAGCTGAAAGCACACGTAAAAAGTGAGATTCCCTTTCTCTTAAAAAAAATGTTTAGCCTCTTACCTTTGTGGTTTGATCCTACATTGGTCAAATAGCATTGACAACCACCAGGGTTGATGGGGACTATAAATCTCATTTTACAGCATTCCCTTTTAGAGTAATTTCATTCCTTTTGTTTACCTACCAGTAAAGATTCCTTAACAAATGGGAGTTCCCCTAGTAAACCTCCCTTCCTCTCCAACTCTCTTTATTCTTTTGGGACACTCATTAAAACATGCAGCACTCACCCTAAAATCTACTTAACTGGCTCAGTGGCCGCATGATGCATTATGATGCTGCTGTGAACTGGCTTGGTGTTTTTAAGGGCACTAAATCAATGCAGTTTGTTGTTATATATTGTTGTACAACGGGGAGTTTTATTTTTTGAGATTGGAATTAAGGCTCATTAAGGCAGATAGCCTCAAATCCAGAGTAAATCCTTTTCATGAAAAAATGCCCATTTCTAGGGTCATTTTCGTTGTCACTAATATCAGTGCATAACTATCCTCCGAAATTGACAAATGGTGCAATATTTCATTTCTAAGCCCAATCTTGGTAAGTAAATTGCTTGCTCAATGATATAAAAGCAAAGTTTGGTAACAAAGCAGGTGCTGGAAGATCGAAGTGCTTCTGAAAGATCATCTTTTTAAAAGAGCGTGCATTCTGCATCTTTAAGGAAGGGATTATTTGAATGCAGTGCTTTGAAATGTGCCATTGTGTCTGGAAAAGAAATGTCGAAAAGTTTTGTTATCCTGTGCCTGCACGGATTGCAACAGCATCTTGTATACAAAGGCGTAAAAGAATAGACATAATTAAATCCTCAGATCTTGAGTTCTCTTGGCTCAGAAACAAAAAGTCAATAGATTTTGGTCTCCATTGCCAATTGCAGGACCCTGCCCAATTACCTCCATCCTTTGCACTGTTTAAGGAGCAGAGATGAATTTGGAACATGAGATCGGGCACTGACCTAGAACATCAACTGGGCAGCAGTGAGTTCAAGCACGAGTTTAAGGGAGTTGATCTAGATCAGGCATGGAGGACAATGACTCAGACATTGACTGGGAGCAGTAATCTAGAACATAGACCCAAGACTGCGATCTAGAATGTGGCTGTGTTGCAGCGAGCTGGCCAGGCCAAATGGCCTATTCCCGCTCCTGAGTTAAATGTTTGTACATATGTTCAAATGTTTATATCACTGCATTCAGCACGTTAGCAAAGTGGACAGATTGTCTTACCGAGAGCTTTCTTTTCGGAATCAGCATTGATTGCCTTAAGAGTGATTGGGAGCCCACGTGCTGACCCGAGCAAGTTGCCAAGTGATTGTGTTGTTTCCGTTTCAGGGACTAACATGCACCTTGCTGAGGAGCTGATGTTACCCACCTAGGAATAGAACCACGACCTGACTCCCGACATTCCCAGGATGCTGGGAATCTGCAGAGGACGCAGGAAGTTCCTCGCAGCCACCCTGACCGTTCTCTTCGTGCCAGCGTTTACCTGGATTTACCTCTTCTCGGGGACATTCAAAGGCAAGTGGTACACCCATTACTTGTGATTACCCTCATACCTTGCTCCATCCCTTCCTTATACCTCGAATGAATATGCAAACGGTGCCGGATGATTAGTAAGTAATTGGGCTCATTTATTGGGTTGTTCTTGACTCATCCCTCATACGAGGAATTGTCAGTGAGTTTGGATGCAGGAATGGCATTTAAGAAGCGATCGGTTCATGATAAGGCTGGTCAACCCTCCAGGAACGAGTTGGAAAGTCAGGGGGACGTTTAAAAGTACGTTCTCTTGCTGGTTCTCTTTTGAAAATTGCTAGTTCAATTTGGTATAAAAGTGTGAGAAATCGGACCAAAAGAATCATTAATTTTGGTGAATGAAGTGTGTTCTCTTTCTGATTGGTCTACAAGAAGGCAGTGCTTCTCGAGACGGAGAGGTCAATGACAGCAGGGAGGGGGATGCAATTAGCATCAAGCGCTTAATCCTTCAGGAACATGTCCAGCAATTTTCGGCAGTGGATTGGACGAGAGGGGGCTCTGGTTTGAGTGCAGTCCTTTCAGGCTGGCCTGGTTTGATCACAATGGTTCTCCATGGCAGCATTGAGCTTGCTTTTTAGATGCTACGGTGGAGCGTGATCAGAAGTCCAGAACCATTTCGCCACTAGGAAATGGTCGGACTGAGCAAAACGTACGGGCAGAGTTTATTAATCTTTGTTCATTTGCTCGTGTGTTGCCTGGGTGGATGTGAAACAGCTAGTGGCCAAACCTCTGGTAACCTATTCAACACTGTTCAATCAATGCAATGTGTTTTGTCTAATCTTTATGTAATGAGTTGCATCTGGTGCGTCCCCCTCCCAATATGAGCACTGTAGATAAATTATTGGCTTAAGAATTTGACTCTGTGCTGATTTTATCAAAGAATGCTAAATGGCCCCCTGAACAATCAATATTACAGGGAGATGCTCTGGTTACAAACTGGAAATGCATTGATTGTTGCAATGATAAACAGCAAGATGTAAGACTGTTTGAGACCTCAACTGTAGGGGTGGTTGCACTAAAGAGATAGCATAGACTGTATACAGCCCAATTAACTTCCTTAAGGATTGCAACACATTCTACTCTGCTCCCATTAATCGACTCATAGAGTCATACAGCACGGATACAGACCCTTCAGTCCAACCATTTCTTCTGGAGGTTCATTCCACACACCAACCCCTTTCTGTGTTTAGAAAAAAAGTTTCCCCTCATGTCTTTTTTAAATCTTTCTCCTCTCACCTCCAAAAATATGCCCCCTAGTTTTGAAACCCCCACCCCAGGGAAAAGACACCTGCCAGTCACCTTATCTATGCCCCTCATGATTTTATAAACCTCTATAAGGTCACCCCTCAACCTCCTATGCTCCACTGAAAAAAGGTCCCAGCCTATCCAGCCTCTCCTTATAACTCAGACCCTCCATTCCCAGCAACATCCTGGTAAAACTTTTCTGAACCCTCTCCAGTTTAATATCCTTCCTATAACAGGGCGACCAGAAACTGGACACAATACTCCATAAAAGGCCTCACGAACCTCAACATGACGTCCCAACTCCTATACTCAAAGGTCTGAGCAATGAAGGCAAGCATACTAAATGCCTTCTTAAGTGCCTGCCCATGAACTTCAAAGAACTGTGTACCTGACCCCCTAGGTCTTTCGGTTCTTCAACACTACCCAAGGCCCTTTTCGATCCCTCAGACATTGACTCCCTCTCATCCCATCCAGCTTTTCCCTCTCATTCTCAGGGGCTTCTCCAGGTTCATGCACCTCTTGCCATTGCTACCAGTGAGAGTCATTGAAGGCCTGTGCACTCTGAATTTGTCTCTGAGGACCTCCTTATTCGATGAGCTGTAGCAGTTAGGGCTGTTCAGTCCCCTGGGACACCACAGGCTGTGGGTGGAGAGAGGAGATCTGGTGGCCCTGATAAGCCCTGATAACCTGAATAATGGAATGATGCAACAGATAATCCAGATACAAAAGACAGATTTACACCGAAGGACAACAAGCATTTAGTTAATTAGACAAAAGTTCAGCTGTTCCCTTCGAGCGTGAGAGGAGACCAATTAATGAGGTTAGTATGTGAGTGATCCTGAATTCGGGAAGATCCCAGTTTATTTCTCCCAACATGTCCAGAGGTGGCTAATCTCGCTCAGGCTGCTCCATTTTGCTGCAGTGCACCGTGGATTAAGAAGCTTACTGTTCAGTGGCATCCTGGTTGGAGAGAAGTGTATGAAAGTGTGTGTAGTGATGACAGAAAATGAATTGACTGTAATTTCTCCGTCAATTCAGTAGCCTGCTAGCGAGACGTGAAGAACGACCTCACGGGTGAGTAACAGAGGCAGATTATGACTTTTGAAGCTACATCCCGATGAGGAGTGACTGGTGGAGGTGGAAAGGGAGGGAAATTGAGCGCATTTAATCTGGAAAGCTTAGCATGCTGGGAAATGCTGCACGTCCCCATCAGCGGCCGTGACTCAAGGCTGCAAAGATATGATGATTTTGCATCTCATGCCATGTCCCATTGGGTAGTCGTTTTCCCTGGTCCTCCAGCCTGAAAAAATATTTCACGCTGCAAAAAGCTGGGCATGCAAGATGGTAACGTAGAGACAAGGGAGACCTCAGTAGACATTGCATTACCTTTAGCCGGCTCGATGTCAGGACTCGGGGGGATAAACAGGAGAAGGAACTGGGGTGAGCGATGCAAAACAGGAGCGGGAAAGGAAGATTGCTTTCAGAGTCAGATATCAATGTGGCAATGTGAGAACGATGTAAACAGTTAAATATAAAACATCTCGAAGATCAATTTACAATCTACAGGAATGAGACCTCCGTTTCAGTTATGATAAAAACCGAAAATGCAGGTGAACCTCAACATCTAAGGGGAGAAACAGAGCAGGGGTTTGGGAAGGAGGGAGGCGTACCCACGGTTCACACTTCAGCCTGCTTGTACGGAAGTAGGTTCCGGGCAGAAAGGCTTGACCTTCCTGACCTTCAGCTGGTTGGTGCCCTTTGAGTGGCCAGTCAGTGTACATGTTGAAGGCCTCATTGTGCTTGCAGCTGGCAAAGTTAACTCCTTGGCACTGCCTGATTGCTGTGTGGCTCAGGATGTTTTCTGGAAAGAAGCAGGCGCAGATCTCTTTGCCTCGCTGACCACTCAACAAGATTCCGCTTGTTCCTTCCAACACCCAGTTGCAAACGTTATTACCAGGGCGAAATGCCAAGGTCAGTCCCTCAGTGTTCTGAAATGCACAGATGCTGTTTTCAATCAGTTCCCAGCCGATCCTTCATACCTGGCACAATAATAACACAAAAATATAACATCCCACAATCTTGCCTATTATTGTTTCCCGTCGTCTAACCAGGTAGATTAATCTTGATCAGGAGTGTCAGAAGCTCTCTGTCCATGCTCATTGCTTGCTGATGTCTGTCACTTGCATGGCTGTTCAAGGGAATAACTATAATGTACCGTTCAGATATTGAAATTGTTTAGAGATACCTTATCATTTGCTTATTGGGAGGGTTCTAGGGCCATTCCAGGCACAGTTGTATTCGGGAATTGCTGCTAAATGATTATGAATCTAATTCAGTGTGTCAAGCTGTAAGGATTAGAGATGGGAAGCTCTGATACTGTTTCACAGATTCTGATGTGCAGAGAGATGCGGGGGCGAGCAAGTTTTTATTTAACCATGTCATCTCTCCTTATTACAAAAGTAATAGATCTGCCCAGGCAGCCAGAAAATTGATTCCTTACCTGGTCCTCACTCTGGGTTTATAGATGGTTGAGGTGCATATGATGAGGAGGAGCCTTCAGGGGTGAAAATCGAACAATAGGCCTCACGTTGGCTTTATGCAGAGCACTTTGATGGATCATGTCTCTGTTGGAAATTGCATAGGATTTTACAGCACAGTTACAGGCCATTTGGCTGAATAGGTCGATGCTGGTGTTTATGCTTCACACAAGCCTTCTCTTGACGTAACTCATTTCACTTTATTAGCAGCACCCGCTATTGCATTCCCATTAATGTACATCCAGCTTTTCCTTGAATGCACGTGCACTATTCACCCCAATGTCTCTTTGTGGTGCAGCTGGTTCCACCTTTTGAACCACTCTTTGGATTCAGAAGAATTCTGTGCTGGTTTTAGCAGTAGCTTTCATATACTTATGTATTGGACTCCCTCACAACCAGAAACGCACACTCAATATCTGCCTGATTGAACCACTTCACAATTCTGCAAACTTCCACAGGGGACAGTCTTCTCTTTCTTAGCAAGGGCTTCCTTTGAGTGGCTGAGAAATCATGGCTTTGATGAATTGAGATTTTGTCTGCACTCATCTACATTTCGCTCCAGGCTTCGTTTTAAGTAACTGCACGTAACAACAAAAACCTCATGCGTTTATGCAGAGCCATCATCCTGTGGTGTTTCCCAGGAGCAAGACAAAATTTGACACCTGAGCCACAGTGGGTGCTAGGCGGTGAAAGCTCCATCAAAGACATACTATGTTTTAAGGAATGTGTTAGTGAGGGCTTGAGCGGTAGAGGGAGTTTGAGAGCTTAAGGCCTGGCATAGATGCTAATGGTGGGATGGTGTCACTACCGAAGCTTAGTTTCAATCCCAGAATTTTTTAGACTTAGGATCATAGAATCCCTACAGTGTGGAAACAAGACGTTCGGTCCATTAAGTCCACAATGACCCTCCGAAGAACATCCCCATCTTGACTCACCTCCCTACCCTATCTCTGTAACCCTGCATTTCCCAGGGCTAACCCACCCAGCCTGCACATCCCTGGGCACGATGGGTAATTTAACATGGCCAATCCACCCTAACCTGCACATCTTTAGACTGTGGGAGGAAACCAGAGCACCCGGAGGAAACCCACACAGATATGGGCAAATGTGCAAACTGCACACAGATAGTCGCCCGAGGGTGGAATCGAACCTGGGCCCCTGGCGCTGTGAGGCACTGTACCTCCCCTCCCACTTAATAACTTAGCCTGGTGAAGTTTTAATTTGAGATATCTGGAATAGTTTTCCAGTACCTCATCATATAGAAGAGAAAATTACCCCTCTGACCATGCACAAACTCAGCGTTTCGATCGCAATTTATATTAGGTACCCTAGAACAGGAGTCATTGTGGCAGTGTCATGTATGAGCTCCACCAACTTCATGAAGACATATGTGATTTTAGCGATCTTTTATTGGCCACAGTTTGGAGTATGGCAGAGGAGAGAGAGACGCAGATTGCTGCAGTTCCATTGTAAGGGGTTCCACAACACAACTTGCAAATCTCAGAAAGGATATTCTACACCCAATTGTGGACCTCCACTGTATTGGAGAATATAAACAGTTGTGGTTTTAGCACATCATCCTCAGTTGCACTGTTGTCTCCGAATCAGAATACTGTGTGTTTTAAGTCCAAATCAAAGTTACAAGTATCTAGGTCAATGTCTGCCGCAGTGCTGAGGGAGTGCCGCACTGTCAGAGGGTCAGTGCTGAGGGAGTGCCGCACTGTCAGAGGGTCAGTGCTGAGGGAGTGCTGCACTGTCGGAGGGTCAGTACTGAGGGAAGGCCGCACTGTCAGAGGGTCAGTGCTGAGGGAGTGCTGTACTGTCGGAGGGTCAGTGCTGAGGGAGTGCTGCACTGTCGGAGGGTCAGTGCTGAGGGAGTGCCGCACTGTCGGAGGGTCAGTGCTGAGGGAGTGCCGCACTGTCGGAGGGTCAGTGCTGAGGGAGTGCCGCACTGTCGGAGGGTCAGTACTGAGGGAGTGCCGCACTGTCGGAGGGTCAGTACTGAGGGAAGGCCGCACTGTCAGAGGGTCAGTGCTGAGGGAGTGCCGCACTGTCAGAGGTGCCTCCTGTCAGATAGGTGACTACAGTCAGGCCCCACCCGCCCTCTTGGGGACTCTAAAATAATGCCACGTGGTCTTTGAAAGAAATCTTAATCGAATTTGCTCCCTCCAGCAGAATCACTGCAATGGATTTTTTGTTTTGGCCATTGTCTCACTGCTATTTCTGGGATTTTGTTGTGTGCAAACTGGTTGCTGTATTTTTCCCTAAACTTCCCTTGAAAAATCCTTTGTTTGAGGCTCAGGGATCCCCTCAGGTTGTGAAATGTGCTGTACAAATTCAAAGCTTTCTTTCAGGCTGTGCAGAAATGAAACGCCCTCCAAACCACCACAAGAAACAAAATGCCTCTATCAACAAGGCTCATAATTTAGGTAACAAGGTGTAGAGCTGGATGAACACAGCAGGCCAAGCAGCATCAGACGAGCAGGAAGGCTGA
>NC_063349.1:4364169-4369869 GCF_021869965.1 Rhincodon typus
AGACAACCACTAAAAGATACTCTCTCTTCTTAGTATTTACTTAGTTACAGGAGCATTAGAAGATGATAACCATACCTTAGAAATTGTTCTTAGCAGAGTGGTGTTCATTGCGCCCATAACTGATCTGCATGTTTTAAGCTTGGCAATGAGCTCGTATTCAACAGCTAACCATGTGATAGGCCCAAGATTGTCATCATATTATCCAGTTGTGGTCTGTATTGGGGTATCAATGTGTTTGGAGTACGCTCTTTCGATCCCTTCACAAAAGCATCATTCATCACTGACTGAGACAGTGACAGGGACTCTGATTTGTTTCCCAGCTGTGAAAGTACACAGCAAATGCTCTGATCAAATTCACTCACTCCAATTATTGAAAGGTGCCTCTGCGTAATTGTGGAAAGCACTCTCCTACAATGTAGTTCTCTTCCAGAGTTTTGTGAGAGCCGAGTGTCTCGCAGCATTCAGTTTCCAAAACCTGAGTCTTTCTGTCTGTGGTTTATCTCTCTCCCGGTTCACAGCCAGCTCGGGAGGGAGAGACTTTTCAACACGACAGTTATCTGGAGTGCTTATTGACGGCAATTTGCTTGATGTTTGTAGTCCCTAAGAATAATAATTTCAAACTGCACGCGATTCAATGTTTCTCTAGGTACTAGCCTCCACTCCCACACATGCTAAACTTGTAGGACAACAAATCTGTCTTCTGTGCACCCCCCACCCTCAACTTCCAATCATTCTTCAGAAAAAGTGTTTGAGAATTCTCTTACAGAGTATCTGGGCAATATGTCTAGGTGCCTTGGCATTGGATATCGTTCTAGGCATGAGCCATTACCCGCATTATGGGATTTTCTGCTCATTTTCATGGAGTTTCTGTTTGTCAGGCAGATCAGAGAAGATTCATGAGACTTATTCCAGAGATGAGGCAGCAGCACTAACCACTGAGCCACCGTAAAGCCCCATTGCCATTCCACCCTTTATTTGAAACCGTCAAACGGTTCACTTAGCCACAATGTACACAAGCCTTTAGATGAGCTCAGTCCTACCATTTCCATTTACTGGCATTCACTGTTTATATTGTACAGCCCGGGGCACTAGGGAACGTCAGGAGCGGTTTCCAGAAATGTACCAAAAACGTCCTGCTATTCTTGGCCTGAACACAACGCTCCGTTGACCAAATTGGGAAAGAGCACACCACTGCCTCAGGAATTATTTTCAACAAATTACTAACAGGACCCCGATCTTATCTACAAGATTCATCTGCCTCAAATGCTTCCCTCTTCCATGTATTGTGGAAGCAGCCACACACATAATTCTGCAATCTCATCCAAAACTGTTATCGGCGTGAAATTTGTCCCCTTCTGACAAATCCTTAGCAACGCACTTTTGTCGTCTTCTCATGAGTGAGGAGCAAGTTGAGAAGGAATGTGTTAGAGGTACACTTACACATGGGGAAGTCTGGACACAGTAGACAGGGGAGAAACTGTTCCATTAACAGAGAGCTCTAGTTTCAAATGTGTGGCCAAAGAACAAACAGCAACTGGAGGAAAAACTTTTTTTTTAATGTTCAGCGAGTGGTTATTGCCTGGAATGTGCTGCCTGAGAGTGTGGTGCAGGCATATTGAATGGTGGCTTTCAAAAGAGAAGTCGATAATTATCTGAAGAGAAAATAAATTAGACGTATGGGAAATGCAAAGAAACTGTTGCAGGGAGCTGACAACAAAATTATGGGCCGAAGGGCCTTATTCTGTGTTTAATTGGAGAAGGTCAGAAGTCACATGACACCAGGTTATAGTCCAACAGGTTTATTAGAAAACACAAGCTTTTGGAGCATAGTCGATTCATCATGTGAATTGGAGAAGCTGATGAGCTGCTTTTCTCTGTCTCTCTCTCTCTCGCTTGTTGCTGAGGTCTTAGAGCTGACGACACTTGGGATAATGGCTTAGCCATTTGGGAGCCAGCAATCCATATTCAATCAATATATATTTCCAGTGGCTCAGTGGTTAGCAGTGTTCCTCACAGTGCCAGGACTCCGGGTTCGATTCCACCCTCAGGCGACTGTCTGTGTGGAGTTTACTCGTTCTCCCTGTGTCTGCATGGGTTTCCTCCCACAGTCCAAAGATGTGCAGATTAGGGTGGAGTGGCCACGCTAAATTGTCCCATAGTGTCTGGGGATGTGCAGGCTAGGTGGGGTGGCCATGGGAAATGCAGGGTTACAGGGGATGCTCTTCAGAAGGTCAGTGTAGACTCAATGGGCCGAATGGCCTGCTTCCACACTGTAGGGTTTTATGATTCGATCTAGTTTTGTTTAGCTTTGTTTAGCATTTTTCTCGGCTGCTAGTTTATTTTTTAAACCTGGTCCAAGAAGGCGTGGCAGTAACAATAGAGCTAGGACACCAATAAATAAAGAGATGGGTTACGATAGACGAGAGTGTGATACAGTCACAGAAATAGTGACTTGGAGCACACAATGCTGCTGGTTCTTTTTACAATTCATTTTCGTTTCTTGAGCATCGCCGACAAACCTAGCTTCAATGCTAAATCTAGTTGCCTTGAGAAGATACTAATGGGCCTTCTTCTTAGATATCATTTAGATGCACTACAGAAAGCATTCTATCCAGATGTGTCACAGCTTGGTTTGGTTATTGCTCTGCCCAGGATCATAAGAAATTACAGAGAATTGTGAATACAGCCCAATCCAGCACGCAAACCAACCTTCCTTCCATTGATTTCTGAAGAAGGGTCCTGACCCAAAACGTCAGCTCTCCTGTTGCTCTGATACTGCCTGGCCTGCTGTGTTCATCCAGCTCTACACCTTGTTATCTCTGACTCCAGCATCGGCAGTTCCTACTATCTCTTCCTTCCATTGACTCAGCCTATACTCCCCACTGCCTCGGAAAGGCAGCCAACATGGTCAAAGACCCTTCCAACCTCTTGCATCGAGTAGAAGATACAAAAGCTTACGTATCAACAGATTCAAGATCAGCTTCTTCCCTGCTGTTCTTAGCCTTCTGGATGGACCTCCCAGATTTTAAATTTAATGTTGACCTCGCTCTCTCTGCACCTTCTCTGCAGCTGTAACATTGTATTCTTCACTCTGTTCTATTATCCTAATGCACTTTGTATGTTACTATCTGCCTGTACTGCACAGAAAACAAAACATTTCCCTGTACCTAGGTACATATGACAACAATAAATCAAATGAAATCATTTGATATGAGCTGAGTAACTTGCTGAGCCTTTGCAGGGAGCAGTTAACATTCAAGCACTCTGTCATGGGCCGAAATCACATACAGGATATTATTCCACCAGTTTATATTTAACTGGTCTCAAACTTGCTTTCTTTGCAAAACTCTTTCAAATCTGTGCTTCCCGGTCCTTGAAAAGTGTGATCAGTTTATTTTTCCCTCCCTCTCTACTCTGTTCAGATCCTTCATAATTCAGAAAACTTCTGTCAAATCTCCTCTCTGTCTTATAGAGTCATAGAGTTGTACAGCACGGAAACAGACCCTTCGGACCATCCCGTCTGCACTGACCAGATATCCTAAATTAATCTAGTCCCATTTGCCAGCATTTGGCCCATATCCCTCTAAACCCTTCCTATTCGTGTACCCATCCAGATGCCTTTTAAATGTGGTAATTGTACCAGCCTCCACTACCTCCTCTGGCACCTCATTCATACACTGTCCACCCTCTGTGTGAAAAAGTTGCCCCTTAGATCCGTTTTAAATCCTTCTCCTCTCACCTTAAACCTGTGCCCTCTAGTTTTGGATTCCCCCACCCCTGGGGAAAACACCTTGGCTATTCGGGTCCTCTCTCTCTCTGAGGAAAACAGTCCCGATTTCTCCAATCTTTGCTTCTCACTGACATTCCTGGAACTATCCTCATAAACCTCCCTTCCCAGCTGCACTTCAAGGACTGCAATCATTTAAAGAAGGCAGCAGATTGCCACCTTCCAGGGCAATTAGGGATGGGCAGTGAATGCTGGCACCTCCTTACCATGAATGGCATATAAAAACACTGAGTGACATTTCCTCATATGCAGTGGGATTCTGATCCCCATTTGAGTTTGACAGGAGGATTCATAAGTCTACAGAATAACCCAGCCTGTCAGAACAGAACGCATATAACAGTGTATAGCAGCTCTGGTCCAAGTGGCCCAGTTAAATAGTGTCTACACCCGCATTATGTCCCGGGCTTCTCTCGCTCCAAATGCAGTTTTCCTTAGAATAGAATCCCTACAGTGTGGAAACGGGCCCTTCGGCCCAACAAGTCCACACTGACCGTCAGAGCAACCCACCCAGATCCATCCCCTTATAACCCACCTAATCTACACATTCCTGGACACTATGGGCAATTTAGCATGGCTAAACCACCTAACCTGCTCATCTTTGGACTGTGGGAGGAAACCGGAGCACCCGGAGGAAATCCACACAGACACGGGGAGAATGTGCAAACTCCACACACAGTCGCCCGAGGCTGGAGTCGAACCCAGGTCCCTGGCGCTGTGACGCAGCAGTGCTAACCACTGAGTAAAAGGACCATGTGTGACTCAAGTCCTGAACTCCCGAACCCTTATCAGCCTAAATCCGATTGGTTGCTGCCTGCCTGAATAGATTGTGGACCCTGCGCAGGTATTATGGGGCTATGTAACCCCACAACGAAACCACGTGTGCTGTCAAGTGTTCTGCTGCACGCTGTGTGGAGAGACAGGGCCTGCTCTCTGAGTGCTGTTAGTGTCCTCCAAGTGCTTGCCCTACAGTTGCACAGCAAGAAGATACAGCAGCTGTACAGCACTAATCAGACAGGAGCAAGACTTTATTATCCCAACATTGTGATAATGTTTGTATCACTCTGGGGTGCGATGAATTCAGTTTATAATCACATCATATATTAAAACATCCATTACACAAAAGGTTATCCGTGCCTCTCTTTCTGCACAGCTGTTCACATTAAAAACTTCAGCAACTTAAAAGATACGTGTTTTTTTTTTCCATTTCTTTCACGCATCTGTTCCTGAGGAAGTCCCTTTGCATCCAATTCTGGTCTGAATATTTCTTCCTTTTTCTCTCTCTCTCTTTCTTTTGAAGTGCCATCTGGATCGATACTGAGCCTTGGAGATTGTAGGGACCCAGGTTTGATCCTTAGTCTCAGCTGTGATCATGGCAGTGACATTTGGGAAATTAATGCTGGGAGAGCAGAAAAGGTCACCTCTAGTTCATTATCAAAATCACTAACCGCAAACTCTCACCAGAAAGCGTTCACATTTCCATATCAGATGCTCTATTAGATGGCCTCCCAGCATTTACCTGGGGGGCACTTGTGGTGCAGTGGTAGTGTCCCCACCCTGCCCTAGAAGTGCTGCCTTTACCTAAACCCAGGCCGAGCTGCGTCACCCAGTGTTCCTTCTGTGCTTGCTGACCGTAAACAACAGCAACTTTAATTTTAATACGGCAGCTAAAACATAACACAACACGCCACGTGCTATGGGAGCATAGTGCTACAAACCAAAGCACTGAACTGCATGATGAGCTATTAGAGCAGATGACCCAAAGCTTGGTCAAAGGGTTTGTTTTGAAAGGATTATAATGGAAACTCCAGCAGCAGCAGCAGCAGGTGGCGCTGTTGATGGAGGGCACCGGGCTGGGCAGCTGGAGCTGTTATACCCGGACCTCCAGCGGAAACAGGTGGCGCTGTTGAGGGAGG
>NC_063349.1:4369879-4399625 GCF_021869965.1 Rhincodon typus
GAAACAGGTGGCGCTGTTGAGGGAGGGCACTGGGCAGGGCAGCTGGAATAGTCAAGTAGTATTTGTGGAAAAGGGTGCCTTTGGGAGAGAAGGCATATTGGTAAGTAGGACCAGACAGACAAAGGATTTCCTTGACTAGATGTAAACTACAGGCTTAATTTCATGTAAAACAATGTCTGTCTTGTTTAACCATACTTTCCCTTCTTTATAATGACTTAGTGCCCTGTTTCATGATCTTTGGGCCTTCCATATGTTGAAATGCAATGTTAGGAAGGAGTGTGTTAAAGGAAGAAGTGAGGTACAGTGGCATGAAAGGTCATCAATGTGAAACATTAACTCTTTCTGTCTTTCTTTCCAGCATTTTATTTTGATTTCCAGATTTTGGAGCTTTTAGCTTTTCTGTTGTTATGGAGAGGTTGAAGTTTAGGAAGGGGAATCCAGAGCGGGGGACCCAGGCCGCTGAAGTTTGCACATTGCACCAGGAGTTTGCACATTCTCCCTGTGTCTATGTGGGTTTCCTCCCACAGTCCATTGTGCTGGTTGAGTAGATTGGCTATGCTAAATTGCCCGTAGTGTCCAGGGATGTGTAGGTTAGGTGGATTAGCCATGGGAAATGGGGAGTTAGAGGGATAGGGTGGGTCTGGGTGGGATGCTTATTGGAAGGTCAGTGTGGACTTGATGGGCTGAATGGCCTGTTTCCACACAGTAGGGATTCTATGCTGAATCGGAGTCAAATTGGTACAGAAACAAAAATAAGGGGCTATAAAGTTTGAAAATGAGGAAAAATACAGGGACAAGAAAATAAAGCAAATGTAAATTGTTTTGAATTTTAAATAGTTTCCATCTCTCAGAAGACTTTACTACCTGTTAACGTATGGAATATGACTCCATAGTTTAAATTGTTCCCTCCCTGGGTCTGAAAGATTGAGTGTCAGTGCAGGAATGTAAATATAATCGTTAGAATAGTCCTCACTGTTAAGTAGCAGCCCTAACTTTCTGTGATAAGGTTTAATTGATAATTAAAATAAAAGCACAGTAATTTCTTGAAGCTCTCGGAAGGTGGGAACGTTTTATTGGCCTTGAGAGACAAACAGTGGAGCAGTGTAAATTGTCCAGCAATGTGGGCTTTCACCATTCACTGGGTGGGTCTTCTTTCAACATCTGTTGAGCTCTGCATTAATTCCAGCAAGTGCCACTATGTACTGTGGTTTGGGCAGCTAAATCAGAGCCGGTAAGGTTCAGATTCGAGAGCTGCACTCAGGTGGGAAGTAGCTGAGGATGGGATGAGGCAGTGAGTGAGAATCTGTTTAAAAGAATGTCACCACACAGTGACAGCTCACTGCGAACTGTATTTCATCGAGCTATGTTTCAAGCAAAGCTTGGGATGAGAATCCCATTAACATTCACACGCTCAGTCACGAGCTGATAAAGGGTGCATCTTACCTTCAGTGTTCCCAGCAACTATTTGTTGGCAACAAAAACAGAAGCTGCTGGAAAAGCTCAGCAGGTTTGGCAGCATCTGTGGAGAGAAATCATGAGTTAACATTTCGAGTCTGTTGACCCTTCCTGAGAACTGATGCTGCCAGACCTGCTGAGCTTTTCCAGCAATTTCTGCATTTGTTTCTGATTTACAGCATCCACAGGTCTTTTGGCTTTTATTACCTTTCAGTGAGTTCACTTTAAACGGAAAGATATTCAGCATGGATTCCCTCTTTCCCTTAAAGTAATGTGAGCAAAACACTGGAATATCCGACTTGAGTCATGTGCTTTGCAATTGACATTTGACCTCCTGTCTTACTTGGCATGACTTCTCCATGAGGCAGCAGTTCATGTGGCACAGTGTGTTTGATCAGTCCTGTTGGACCTTCTCCTTACTGTCCTCCATTAATATTTTTTAAATTGCTAAATAAATTAAGTACAAGATGTCTCGTTAGCATCAGAGGTTCTTGGTGTTAACGGCCGAGCAGCTGAACTAATGAAAGCAGACAGATTAAAAGATGTGATTAAAAGCTGCTTTCTGCTGCTCTGATGGCTCAGCAAATCTATCCAGTCAGCATCTAACGGTTTGGAGAACACAGGGGCCCTCGTTTCCTTTCCCTTGTTCGCTGATCTCAGCTGGTGCTCGACATTAAGACTGAGGAAGTGTAAGAGAGACGGTTTTAATGCAGCAGAATCGTGTCAGAGGTCCCATTATATTGTCTAGTCCTCTTCCAATTTGAGCTTGAAAGTGTCTGTTCAAGAACTAATTTCAAAGGATATTCAGACACTGCATTTTTACACTTGGACTCAACTCACTGTTCTTATTTGGAGACTCAGAACCGTTAGCTTTTATGTCAGGCTAACTAACTAATTCATAGCATGAACTTGTTGGGCTGAATGGCCTAGTCTTTCTATGTTTTTTTTCTGAGACGTCAGAATGCGTTATGGATATCTATACATTAGAGCAGCTCAAGAAGTATATAGGAAAGTTAGAACCTAGCCATGGACTAGAGGACCCAAGAGAGAGGCTGTACTCATTTGATTGTGTGTACTTTTTGCGGCAGTGTATTCTTTGTGATGTCAGGTTATCAGCTGAGAACATGTGGTGCTGTTAACCTTCAAGCAAACAGTTAGCACTTTGACTCATTCTCAGCAAACATGCTTTTGCTGGTAGTTGAAGAAGTTCAGTTCTTCACTGTGGGTTTCAACAGATGTCCTCAGCTCAGCTCAGGGAAAGAGGAGACAAATCAGAAGGATTTCTGCCTTCCCAACTCTGTTGGGAAAAATAAACTCCCACATGAGCATCTGTTGAGTCTAGGATTGTGCTTGGCTTTTGACCTTGCTGTGGTGAAGGGCACTTGTACTGATAAAGCATATTGCACAAGTGTTATTATGGGTAGGCAGTATCTACTCTAATAGAATGCACTGGCCAAGTTGTGCACCCACGATCTCTCAGTCAGGCAAATGAGTTGGGATTTCAAACATCTCTGTTAAACGGACAGGCTGAAGAGACTGGACTCGTAATCTATTGAGTACAAAAGATGAAAGAATGAGAGAATAACTGCACTGATGGAGCTGGCCCATTCAAGATTTGGAGGGGTGCAGTTTACCCTGTGCTTTATGCTGTGCCTTGGGTAAATGTCACAAATTGTGCAGGGTAGCTCTGGTTGCACAGCGTCCTTTCAAAAATGGCCAGCATGTCAGGAATGCCGGTCAATTCCAGGATATCCAGTGAGTGGCGACTTTTATTCTGGGTACAGTGAGTGGTAAAATGGGGCTAGAATCGCAAGATTGGAACGGCCCGGGGCAGCGTAAGTAGCGAATGAGGTGAGTCTGTTGAGATCTGGTGAGAAATCTCGCTGGGTTTCGTGTCGACAAACCCTCCAAAAACTTGACACAACTCGCTTCTCATGAAAAATAAGATTCAGCCCAACGTATTTGGCAAAATTCTTTCGAATAGACTTGTTAGCAAAGGAAAGTCCATGGGATTAAAAGGGACAATAGCTAAGCATTGACAATACAAAATTATTTAAACAATAGACAGCAAACATTAATAATGTACCTTGTTTTCTCAGACTAGACAAAGGTAGGCAGTATTTTCCAGCGATGGTTAGTAACTGCTCTTATGGATGAACCTGAAAGACCTGGGTCTTGGATACACAGCATCATTTAAAATGCTGAAGGAGGGAGGAGTATAGTTATGGATGTCAGGAGAGTATGGATAAGATGGTGATATGGGATGACATTAAATGCAGAGCAGTGTGAAATGCTGCATTTTGTTAGGCTGAATGAGGGGAGATGATTTAAAGGAAATGGCACAGTTTGGAAACCAATGCAAGAAGTGAGCTAGAGGTGCCTGTCCACCTATCCTTGAAGGTGGTGGGACAAGCTGTGAAGGCTGTTTTAAGAGAGAGCATGCAACAGCGCCAATAATCAGAGGTCGCCTTTTAAGGTCATTTCGCAAATGATCTGAAGGTGAGATGAGGAGAATTTGCGTTTAATTCAGAAAGCTGTTGTGATCTTGAATATAAGAACTGAAAGAATTGCAGATGCTGTAAATCAGAAACAAAAACAGAAATTGCTGGAAAAGTTCAGCAGGCCTGGGACCTGAGGAAGGGTCACTGGAACTGAAACGTTAACTCTGATTTCTCTTTGCAGATGCTGCCAGACCTGCTGAGCTTTTCCAGCAATTTCTGTTTAGGATCTTGAATGTGCTGTCTGAAACGATGGCAAATACAGACTCAGTGAATTAACATCCTGGAAAAGTGGTTGGCATAGAAATACAATCTGTATGAATGTGCTTGTTGTCGGCATCTTGCAATACGATCACAGTGCAGACAACACTGTTGTCTTGATGGCACATAAAAAGAAAAAGAAATGTGCAAGGTTGCTAAAAGGGCATGGGAATAACTTGCAAAGGGTTGGCACAGGCATGATGGGCTGAATAGCCTCCATCTGTGCTGTAGATTAATTCCTGCAGAGGCTTTGATTTGATTTGATTTATTGTCACGTTTATCTTGCAACAAAATACAGTGAAAAGTGTTGTGTACTGTTGCCACTCTCCGGTGCCATCCTAAAACACTGAAAAATACACCAAAATATGGAATATAAAGGCAGAAAATTGAAGAAGTAATGTGTCCTACTTTACAGGCACTAGGTGCCTGGAGCAAGACGATGATAATTCCTTCCCCACAGTCTCAGCACAAAGGTGGCAAATGTCAGAGGTTCAGCTACTCCGTCCTGGGTGTCTTGCTTTCAGTGCTGCTCAGTTCCTCATCTGTTTTTGAGGCTGCACCCCCACTTCTCCCCCTTTCTTATTCCCAGATCTGAATAACAGCAGTTTGCCCCACGAGATTTAAAAGGGGAGAACTAGTCTGTGCTCCCTGGCACTTTACAGCTGTCCGCAGTGAGTAATAGCAAAAGGTAGCAGAGATCGAGTACGTGTGTATGTGAGACTTTGGGGCAAAGATGGCAGTACTTAGTGCTAGTGAACAGGAGAGGGTCATTGACTTGCTTCCGCCAGTGCTGGGCATTCCTGCAGATAGCAAGACCATACCAAGAAAGGCTGGCATGGTCTGGTGGCATCTGCTGGTCCTGGGGAAAAGCAGGTCCCACCTTTGCCCACCTTGTCCAGCAGGTCCTCCACAAAGTGGGGCACCAATTTACCCCAGTCTGCCATCGTTGACCTAAGAACCCCTGCATTTCAGTAGTTATCAAGCGAAGAGTTGCAGCAACACTTAACCACAAACTCACTCATGCCTGTCTCTTGGGTTTTCTTTGACTGCATCTTCGTACGTTGCTTCCTAGCCCTCACCCCTTCACTGGCAATGAAAGAGTTGATTTTAGAGATCTCCTTTGTAAAGGTTTTAGAGTCATAGAGTCATACAACATGGAAACAGATCCTTCGGTCCAACTCGTACGAGCCAAACAGATATCCCAATCTGACCTAGTCCCATTTGCCAGCATTTGGCCCATATCCCTCTTAAACCCTTCCTATTCATATACCCATCCAGATGCCTTTTCAGAGGTTTGCTACTCCACCTCTTGCATACCACTTACATTATTCCTTTCCCTTTAATTTTATCTTTGACTCACAATTATCTGTTTCCAATACATACACAATTTGGCCAAATCTTCAGCAGCAAGAGACCTGGCAGCTTTCCGAGAATATAATTGCCTTCGACTGTCCCCCTGGTTTCTGAAGAAGCAAAATGTTGACCCTGGTGTTGTCTCCAGCACTGACAAAACTGTGCCGTGGACATTGCAAAAAATAAATGAACTGAGAGAGAGGCCGATCTCATCCCAGGGACTGTAGCACAGGCACGTTCAGCATCACATAAACACAATGGTGGGCTCCCCTTTTGAGAATTATCACTCCAGCGAGGGTTGTAAAAGTCATTAAAATTTAGTTGAAATGCTGGCCAGCTATATTTATTTATTGCCCTACCCTGAAATTACCTTCTCGAAAATAGGGAACGCTGTGGCCTATGAGTGTGGCTTCATCACTGCTATGGTGTTGACTAATATTATCTTAATAAATTCAAGTGGTTTTATTAAGTCGGTCAGAAACTCTTAGCAGGTATTGATTGAGTTCTGATAGCATTTTACTGTAACAATAAATCAGAAGCTTTATCTGAGAAAGGTTGCAACAAGGGGAAGGTGACCCACAAGTCAAAATTATACTGAGACGCTGTTGGCATGGAGCAAGGCAAATGATTTGCAATGGACTCTATATTAAACAATGACCCTTTAACCAAGGTCAGGTCTTATGTTAAATGATTTGTGAAATAATAAAGCGTGGGCTATAGGTCATCTACCTCGATCCAGACAGAAGTTGACCACAAATTGATGCCCTCCAGAATGTCTTATTTATCTGATTGTGTAGTTTCTTATTCAGCTCTCCACTTGAGATTTATAGGCCTTCAGGTGCCTTCTCTTCTTCACTCATCAAGGTGGGAGATACCTGTCCTGAGGAATATGAGGACTTACTATTTGGAAGACTCAGTAGCATCAAGATTTTGGGATGAGTTAGACTGTAGAGCCTGATGCAGAGCCAAGTCTCATCCTATTCGGCCCCTTAATTGTTCTAACTTCAACCTCTTCTCCTGCCACCCAATCCAACCTTACCATCCCCGTCATGTGACATTGGCCTAGATATTAGAGCAGCCAACAGGGCTTCAGGGTCTTGTCTAGGCCATTCAGAAGTTGGAATTCATTCGTTTAGAGGTACGGATTTCCCACATGTGGGAAAATTTGGACTCCATAATGCGTGGGTCTTGTACTTTTGAGAGGTTTCCCACCCAGACAGCTGTTTCACTGCCTTCCAGTCAGACAGGGAACATTCCAGAACCGCAAGAGCTGGGTGCAAGTACAATCAACCAAGTCAGCTGATGAGCGAGGGTGGAGTGGGGTGATTCCGGGGTGGATTAGGAGATTGGAAAAGCACAGAGTGCTGACGACCTGTAAAATTAGACTGGATCAGAGGCTTCTAGCCTCATGGAGATACTTACGATGTCAGATCACCTCCGACGATAAGGTCAGCTACTCTACACTTGACCTGCCTCTCTCGATGCTAAAACTGAGTGAGATGGGGTTGCAATTCAGAATTCTGGATATTACATTTTTTTAAAAAATCGAGGGAATCGGGGAGATTGCAGGAAAATCGTGTTGTGGTCGATGATCAGCCACAACCTTGTTGAATAGCAGCACAGGCTCAAGGTGCTGAATAGTCTACTCTCCTACTCCGTATGGTCCTCTGTTAACAAGGTGCTGTGTTTTGGCTGTTAAAATTCAACCTAATTTGTTTCAATTTTCCACAATATGTCCCTTTGTCCAGCGTGAGTGACGTAGCCTGTTAAGGCTGAGTTAGGTGCAACTCCAGAATGCTCAGTCACCCAGTCCCTACGAGAGTGGCGTTTGACAAAGTCACAGGATTTACTGACTCCAGTTCTTGATAGAGTCCAACAAAGGAATTGCAATAACTTACATATCCCATCTTTATCCGTTACGGCCTCTGATTCTGAAGTAATATAGAGATTTTCCTCCAACAAATTTAAGCCCATAAATGGGGATTTTTATCACCCCATCCTTCTAGAAATAAATCCAAATGGCCACTCTTGCTGGTCTGTGCATTTAGGTCACCAGTTCCTTCGCTGGATTGACACAGTCGGTCATTATTGAGACCTCCTGGACTCCCTGGGTACAGTTAGCGTTAACTGTCTTCACAGTTGCTTGACGAAGTTGGAAAGAAGTAAGCTGTTGTCACACTAAAGGTGCCTCACTGTTGGTGACATCAGTGTGCCTTCACTCGTGTCGATGCGAATTATAACATTCCAGGATGACTGATAAAACAGTGTCAAGGATACATTATTGAAGACCTGCTGAGTGACTGCAGGTCTCTTTCTTGATGTTGGCCTGGGTCCCTCGCACTGCTAGATACATGCAGATTCGTGGGCAATGGGTGCGTAACTCCTGAGTTTCTTGAAAACGCTCCCATTGTAAAGACAGAAACCCACAACTCCGTCGTTAAATAGATGGGCAGTTTCTCATAGCCATTGATGTAATTCTGTGAGGGATCGGGAGGTTTCCAGTCACCCTCCTCCCAATTCATTGGCACCATGGCCCCACATGGGCCACGCACATGCTTCTGGGACCATTTTGCATGAAGCAACAATGTCTTACGGATCATTGGAAGGCCCTCTGAGCAGCAGCTTACACGTGTCAAGAATCACCAGATGCTTTAGTGCCAACAGTCGCTGAGGCCCAGCTTTTAGGCCTGGCCTCATTCAATCATGATGGGAGTTTGGGATTGTACCCAACTGGCACTGACCAGGGTTTGAGGAACCCCCAATTCTGAGAAAACTGTCACCCTTCCCTCTAGCCATCGAGCTGTGCTTTGCTAAAGGCAAGTATACAGGTAGGCAACCTTTTGGAAAAAGATGATTCGAATATGACAAGGCATTAGGGAATGTCTTTTTTTATTATTTAGCCGCGGGATGCTGGCATCACTGGCTAGGCCAGCATTTATTGCCCATCCCAGAGGGCAGTTAAGAGTTAACCACGTTGCTGTGGGTCTGCAGTCATATGTAGGTCAGGATGGCAGTTTCCTTCCCTAAAGGACGTTACTGAACCATATGGGTTTTTCCTGACATTTGGCAATCATGGCCGTCATTAGATTCTTAATTCCAGATTTTTGTTATTGGATTCAAGTTCCACCATCTGCCATGGCAGAATTTGAACCCAAGTCCCCAGAATGTTACCAGGGTCTCTGGTTTAACAGTCCAGCGATAATACCACTAGGCCATCGCCTCCCTTTATCATTATCTTTCAATTGGCATGTACTTTCCAAAGCTGACTGCGAGCTGATGGGGAAATATAAATCTGTCAGGCCATCCAGGGCCAAGAAGGGATTTTATAAAGAGAGATTAAAAAAAAACAAATGGCACTTTCTGAAGAGGGTTGGACCACAGACATTTATCATCCGCCATTGTGAAGGAAAAGCACCTGCCCAGGGAGAAGGAAGCTGGAAACAGCTGCATCGTTCTTTTACTCCCTGTGTCGCACAGATTCCTCTCCAGCTCCAATCTCTGCTGAGTTCCAGTAAATTGTCCTCCTACCACTCCAAGCCTGCATCTCCATGTACTGTCCTCTCTCCTTGAAAGAAGGTAGTTTTGTTGGGATACAGGCAGTGCTGACTCACATCTTTTAAAGAGCTCACAAGAGAGTTTGTACTCTTCATGTAGTGAGGGCCAGCAATCTGTTCGACAATGTGGTACCTTACTCTCTCCCAACTTATAAATAACTGAGGCCCCAGTGGGAGACAAGCATGCAAAGAAATTTATTTTAGTTGTGGTGTATAGTGCAAATAGCATGATGTATCTTATGGAGAGAACACAATATTTGTTCATATGAAGCTAAGCTCTACCGTTGCCTTTGGTCCCATTTATCAGGTTACGCAGGCAAACACTTAATCAGCCCATGTGTCTAACTCAGTCTCAAATATCAACCACTTTATCACGAGAACAGCTTGTGCCATTCTCAAAGACCAGCTCCTTCATCAAAAGGAACATTCCCGTCAGTGGCGAAGGAGAGGATGGGGAGGGAGACTGCCTCGGCCACTCGGGAGGAGCTAAGGCTTTCAGGAGGACTGATATACAAACCAAATGCTGTGGATTAAAACGTTTCTTGGGTTTTAAATTACCCAGGAAACGAAGCAGAGACATTGAAGGATTATTGTGTTGGGGCTTTTAGCAAAAGCAGAGAAACTTCTTAAACTGGTGCGGTGGTGGGGGGACATGGAGCCTGGATTTTGGCTCGGACCTTTGGAAATATTAGATTTCTCCATGATCTTTCAGACTTAGCTGTAAATATACTCTCCTCTGAACATGTGCTACTGGGCTAAAGGATTTCCTAGACAAGTGGAGGTGAACTCCTAACATATGTTGGTAATTGTTTGGGGCGTGGGAGATGGATCTAATAAATGGCTGGAAGGTATCGACAGCACGTAATATTTCTGAGTTTGAGGATTGATGTGCCAGCTAATGGCTCTGAAAGAGTCAATGTTAAAGTTGTATGAAGTTCCACCCAATTTAATGATATCTCTTCGTCTTTGGGTGAAGAAGGAGCAGTTGAGAATGAGGTTCCAATGAAGGTAGACCTGTCAACTCTGGCACCCGGTTAGTCTTTGTAACTAAGCCTAACACATCAATATAACATACCGATGTTGTTATCATGCAATTATCTACATCCTGTTGTTAAGACAAGTGACTGTTCTAGTTAAGACTCAATAGTGGTTTATCCTCTACCACTATGAGCTAGACAGACTCTAAGTCTCAACTCAGAAATGGGCATTGGTGGCAGCGATCTAACCCAGCTACATGCTACCAGTGGTTGTCACTGCAATATATGACACAAGTGACACAAAATTTGGTGTGAATGTGTCTTGTAAAAATGATACAAAGTGGCTTTGAGAGGACTGGGACAGGCTGAGTGGGAAAGACCTTGGCAAATGGAAAACGAGTGTGAGTTCATCATTTTTGGTAAAAGGAACAGCATCCAGTCCCTCTCCCACTGACGCTCAGTAGCAGCAGTGTGTACTATCTACAAGATGCACTGCAGAACTTCACCAAAGATCCTCAGACAGCACCTTCCAAACCCAGGACCACTTCCATCTAGAAGGACAATGGCAGTAGATATATAGGAACACCACCACCTTCAAGTTCCCCTACAAGCCACTCACCATCCTGACATGGAAATATATTGCTGTTCCTTTATTGTCGCTGGGTCAAAATACTGGAATTCCCTCCGTAATGGCACAGTGGGTCAATTCAGGTGGACTGCAACGGTTCAAGAAGGCAGCACACCACCAGATCCTCAAGGGAAACTGGGAACAGAAATAATTGATGGCCCAGTCAGTGATGCCCACATCCCACAAACAAATAAAAAAAAGATGGTATGGAGTATTTCTAAAGTGTGAGAAGTTTGGCAGTTGTGGATTCCCAAAAGGTCCAGGGTACCCTTGTACGAAAGTCATTGAAAGCTACCATGCACATGCAGCAAGCCATTAGGAACACAAATGGTACATCAACCTTTATTATAATAGGCTTGCACATCGGAGTAAAGATATCTTGTTTTAATACAGAAACTTTGTGAGATCTCACCAGGTGTAGTATGTGCAGGTTTGGTCCCCTTACCCAAGAAAGGATAGACCTGCCCGAGAGGGAACCTGGGGAAGGTTCACCAGACTAAGTCCTGGGATGGTAGGACTACTGTAAGGAGAGAGTAAGGAGATGGTGCCTGGAGGGGTGGCACGGTGGCCCAGTGGTTAGCACTGCTTCCACATGGTGCCAGGGAACCAGGTTCAATTCCACCCACGGTCGACTGTCTGTGTGGAGTTTGCACATTCTCCCTGTGTCTGCGTGGGTTTCCTCCAGGTGCTCGGGTTTCCTCCCACAGTCCCAAGATCTGCAGGTTAGGCCGTGCTAAATTGCCCATAGCATCCAGGGATGCACAGGTTAGATGGATTAGCTGTGGGAAATGCAAGGTTACAGGGATAGGGTGGGGGAGTTGGTCTGTGTAGGATGCTTTTTGGATGGTCACTGGACTCAGCAGGCTGAATGGCCTGCTACCACACTGTAGGGATTCTATATATTCCCTAGGGTGTAAAAGAATGAAAAATTATTTCATTGAAGCCTATAAAACTTTTAAATGATTAGACAAGATGGATGTAGAAAGGATGTTTCCCCTGGTTGAAGGGGCCTTGAATAATCAGTATCAGAACTGGGAACAAGCTGTTTAGGACAAGGATGAGGAAGATTTTTTTCACTTGGAAGGTGGTGAGTCTCTGAAATTCTCTACTGCAGAGCGCTGGGGAAGCTGAGTCATTGAGTATATTTTATGCAGAGATTTTAAATATTACAAATATCAAGGGAAATAGAGAAAGCTTGGAAGAATAGTGTTGATGTAGATGATTAGCTGTGATCTAGAATGGTGGAGCAGGCTCGAAGGGGTAAATGACCTACCCTTATTCCTACTTTGTGAGGCAGTGCAGTCATGACTGAACCTCTACTGCAGCTTCAGTGTCCCATCTATTCACCAGATCTCACGATTTCCTGAGACATCAAAGATCAGTCTGTTGGAGCCCTAAAACTATTGTACCACCATTTTCTTGATTTCCCAGTGAGGGGGAGCAAACCTGGGGAAGTCTATGGCCTAGTGGTATTATTGCTAGACTCCCTTATTCTGAGGACCCTGGTTTGAATCTTGCCATGGTAAATGATGAAATTTGAATTTAAATTCAAATAAAAATCTGGAATTAGAACTTTTCTCTTAAGAGTCTAGTGATGACCATGAGTCCATTGTCAATTGTTGTAAAACTCCATCTGGCTCACTAATGTCCTTTAGGGAAAGAAACTGCCATCCTTACCTGGACTGGCCTACATGTGACTCCAGACCCACAGCAATGCGGTGACTCTCATTACTCTCTGAGCAATTAGGGATGGACAATAAATGCTGGCCTAACCATCACTGCCTTCGTCCCATGAATGAATTAAAAAAGAGCCTTTCAACGGCTATCCTGTCAAACTCCTTCCAAATCTCGCATAGATGAATGAGATCACTTTCCCTGTTCTAACAATGTGTAGGCTCAATTACTCTGCCTGTCATTAATGACAATCTGTTAGGACTGACTTAAAGTGTAGGAGCAGAAGTAGGACAGTCAACCCATCGAGTCTGTTGCGTCATTCAGTGTGATCATGGCTGATCCGACAATCTCTCAGCTCCACTTCCCCAAAAACTCTTGATTCCCTTACTGATTAAAAACCTGGCTACCTCAGCCTTAATGACACAGCCCTCTGTGGCAAAGAATTCCGTAAATTCACCACCTGCTCAGAAAATAAAGTCTTCCTCGTGTGTGACCCCTTATTCTCAAGTGCTCAGGTCCTACGCTCTCCCACAAGGGGAAACAGCTTCCTTGCATGTATCCTGTCAAGGCCCCATTCAGAATCTTATATATTTCAATAAGGTCACCTCTCATTCTTCTAAACTCCAAGAATACAGGCCCAACCTACTCAACCTCTCCTCATAAGATAGTCCCTCCATACCTGGGATCAGCCTAGTGAACCTTCTCTGGACTGCCTTCAATGCCAATATATCTTTCCTTAGGGAACAAAACTGTTTAGTATTCCAGCTGTAGTCTGACTTGTGTAATTTTAGCAAGATCTCCCAGTTTTATACCTAATTCCTTTTTGAAGTAAAGGCCAACATTCCAATTACCTTTTACTGAACTTATCGTAGAATCCCTACAGTGTGGAAACTCACTCTTCAGCTCAACAAGTCCACACTGATCCTCAGAGCATTCCCCTACACTTTTTTCTATAACCCACCTAATCTGCACAGCCCTGAACACTGTGGGCAATTCAGCATGGCCAATCCACCTAACCGGCACACCTTTGGACTGTGGGAGGAAGCCCACGCAGACACGGGCAGAACATGTAAACTCCACACAGTGCAGTCGCATGAGGGTGGAATTGAACCCCGGTCCCTGGTGCTGTGAGGCAGTAGTGCTAACCACTGAGCCACCAGATGCAGTTTTTTGTGATTCGTGGCTGAGGACTTCCCAATCCCTCCGTTCTGTAGCTTTCTGCAATCTTTGTCCTTTTAAATAGTAATCAGTTTCAGTTTTCTTTCTGCATAACCTCACATTATCTCACTTTGTGTTCTGTCAGGTTTTTGCCTGCTCACCTAACCTGACTGTATTCCTCTTTAGACTGACCAGTTGCCATTCCACATATTTTTGTGTCATCTGCAAACTTGGCTGTAATACATTCGCTTTCCGCATCCAAATCATTGACATAAATTGTAAATAGCACCGATCCCTGTAGCATTTCACTAGTTAGATGTTATCATTCTGAAAAAGCCTCCATTATCCCCAGTCTCGGGCTTCTATTAAAACCTCAGCCAGCTTTCCACTCACACACATGTATGTCGTTGACTTTGTCTAAATTTAAAATCCTCGTTTTGTATTCAATATGTACCTTTCAAAACTAATATTGAAATCAATTGTGTTATGATCAGTATTTCACAGTGGACCTGTTACTGTGAGATTACTAATTAACTCTGCCTCATTGCACAGTCCTAAAACGACTTTGTCACTAATTGGTTCCACAATGTGTTGTTCTCGTTAGAGGTTGTAAAAGCTTTGCACAAACTCATTATTTGGTCTACCTTTGCCATTTTGATTTGTCTAGCTGATATGAGATTAAAATCACCCTTGATTGTAGTATACAATTGCCATGAGCTCAGATACTTCCTTGCTTAGTGCTCTGGTATAATTACTTCCAGAAGGCCTATAAATTACTCCCACCAATGTTTCCTGGTAATTGTTATCCTCAGTCTCCGCCCATACTGATTCTCCCACTTCATCTTCCAAACCAAAATCCTTTCTCACGACTTGTCTTGATGCTACCCCTTCAATATGGGGAAGTCAGGGGATTGATAAAAGATAAATCAGACTTTTCTTTAATGGTGACTGACTGGGAACTGCGGAGGAAGAAAGGGATGTGGTTGTCCATTTACACCTATCACCAAAGGCTGATGCACGGGTACTAAAAGTGATCACACAGATTAATGAAATGCTTTCCTGTCTCTCAAGGAGCCTAAACACAGTGGGATATTTGTTTCAGTTGTACTGTGCCTTGGTTAGACTGCATCTGAAGCACTGTCCTTCGGCCCTGTTCAGAAATGATGTACTAGTCTCGGAAGGAGCAGACTGCAGGCTCACTAGAATGACACCAGGCCTTAAAGAATTGTGTTATGGGGATAGAATGGTTTGTGTTTTCTTGTGTTCAGATGGTTGAGACTAATTTCATCATGCTGTTTGAAATGAGAAAGTAATTTGGTAAGGTAGCTTGTTAAAACACACCAGAAGGAGGGGGCTGAACCTTTTAAAATAGAGCAGGGAGAGGGTGTTGGGGGGAGACGCTTCGTAGAATCCCTACAGTGTTGAAGCAGGTCATTTGGCCCATCGAACGCTGCATTTCCCATGACTAACCCACCCAGCCTGCACATCTGTGGACACTATGGGCAATTTAGCATGGCCAATCCACCTACCCTGCACATCTTTGGACTGTGGGATGAAACCGGAGTACCCGGAGGAAACCCACACAGACACGGGGAGAATGTGCAAACTTCACACAGACAGTCACCCGAGGGTGGAATCGAACCCGGGTCCCCGGCACTGAGAGGCAGCAGTGAGCCACCCCACAGTAACTTGGGCAAGAGGTTTTCATGTCCAGGGGTGTGGAAATCTGGGACCCGGTTACCCAAACAGTTGGGGGTGATGGGAGCTTCAGGCTCTGTTGATTTTTTGTTAGGCGCAAGATGTAGAGCTAAGGTGGCTTCACAGAATTGAGGCGATCTTCATTGGATATGCGTAAAAAGATCCAGGCATTCAATAGGCTGCCCCTGATTCCAGGAAATAGCTTCTTGCATTTGCTCAATCTAATTGGTTTAACATTGTATCCTTTGTAATGGAACCTTCTGTCCCAGTCTGGGCTTCCAGGGGTCACATTGGGGTCCTTCCTGATCTGTACACATCTGCAACTCACTGGATAATTGGCTAATCAGGAGGGTCATGTGGCAGCGTCTCTGGGAATAATTCTGAGCACTGTTGGTCATCCCGATGTATACACCTGTAGCCCCCATGGCCATGGCTATTCCCTGTGCGCATGTAGTCAGTGGCTGTCGATTTGCTTGACGGTGCAGACCATATTTTACAATATCCTTTGACAGCGCAGGGCCCCGATTGTCCTGTCACTTTCGAGAGTACCATGATGAATCTCTCGCCTGCAGCCTGTAAGCGACTGACCCAGTTTCATAATGCATGGCTTCAGGGGAATGAAAATTGCACCGAAATCCATAGGTGTTATCTGATGTTTCCAGCCTCATGTGGCGATTTTTTTTTTTTATTTTCTTTCTCAGATCGAATTGATGGTTTTCTTTTCCCCTGTTTGTGCTCAGCATTAATGCCACACTGAAAAATGAGGGCAGCTCAGCGTGAGCTTATTTTACTGACATTTTCAGGAAAGAGCGAGAGCAGGCTATTCTTGAGAAGAAAGAGGAGGCCACGCACCGATGATGACCTGCATCCCATCCGTAATTGTGCCACTGATTTATGTCATGTTGCTCCAGCAGTTAACTCCTGCAGTTCTGTCATCTGTGCCATAGGGCTGTAATTATACAGTTAACGTTCAACTCAGCACTTCCAGACGTTCCCTGCAATCTCCTTTCTGCGTTCACGTATGGTGCTTTCGAAGAGCCGCCAATCACTGAAGGTCAAGAAATCACAACAACGCCTCTACTTCCTCAAGGGGCTAGGAAATTCGGCATGTCCACAAGGACTTTTACCATTTTTTATAGATGCACCACAGAAAGCATCCAATCTGGATGCATCACAGTGTGGTTTGGGAACTGCTCTGCCCAAGACTGCAAGAAACTACAGAGAGTCCTGAACACAGCCCAGACCATCACCCAAACCAGCCTTCCATCCATTGACTCCATCTACACTTCCTGCTGCCTTGAGGAAGCAACCAACATAATCAAAGACCCCTCCCACCCCAATTATACTGTCTTCCACCCTCTTCCATTGGGCAGAAGATACAAAGTGTGAATACATGTACAAACAGATTCAAGAACAGCTTCTTCCCTGCTGTTATCAGACTTCTGAATGGACCTCTCAAATGTTAATTCTGATCTCTCTCTGCACCTTCTCTGCTGCTGTAACACTGTATCCTGCACTCTGTTCTGCTACCCTGATACACTTTGTATGGTGCAGTCTGCCTGTATAGCACACAAAACAACACTTTTCACTGTATCTTGGAACGTATGACAACAATTAATCAATCAACCAGTACTGGGCTAAATCCAATGACAACTGTTGAGCAATGCTGCAGGTATGGTCTGCCTGCCAGGAGAGGGCTCCACCTGCAATGTCACTCCACTCTGACCATCTCTTGAACAACATTTTTAAGGCTGAGAGGGGTTTATTAAACCCTGTAAGCCTATTCTGCTAATTAATTATATCAACGTTGTTCTGTACCTCATCTACATCTGCTAATCTCCTCGCCAAACAAAAATCAACCAACCTTTGATGTTATTTTTTAATAGAAATTTTCCGTTGATCTCCTGCCTCAGCTGCTCTTTTGAAGAAAATGAATTTCATATTTCCACTTCCTTTTGTAGAAAGAAGTACTTCAACTCAGCACTGTAGTGATTGTAACAAGGTCAGCCAGGTGGACCTCATAGAATATGAGTTCCCTGATAGGGGCTGTTAACCTGGTCCAATCAGGGAGCCTTGGCTGACAGATGTGTACAGGAGTGTCAGAGGGTCTTTTCACTCTGAGAGATGACCCTGAAGGGGCTGGACTAGTGTCAAGTAAATAACGGGTGATTTGGTGATGGGATACCAGTCTTCGTGGAATTATTTCAAGCATAGACAGATGTTCGCTGCAATCTCCTTTTTGTGTTCATGTACGGTGCTTTCGAAGAGTTGTCAATCGCTCTGAAGTGTAACACACTTTGTTGACAAATAGGTTTGACCTTCAGCCTGTGGAAAGGCATCGAAATGGGATGAGTAAATAAGAAAAATATGAATACTGTCCCGGCACTCAGCTTCACCACAATAAATTTTTATTGATCCTTAAAGCAAAACAAATGTCTGTGGGTGAAGACTAGCGTGAGCAGCAAATGCAATGATGTTCAACAAAGGGAAATAGGCAGTGACGAGCAGCATTTCAATCCTTAGTCCTTCCTGGTGTCGTTCACATTTGGGAAGCAGGGATTCGCTGCCTGCTAGCATTTTATACTTCCTTTGTCCCCGTTCCCAATCTCACATTCCCAAAACCTTTTTCTCCCCCCCCCGCAAAGCCACACTGCCTTTTCAATCTTTAGGAGATTTTTGCTCCCTGGGTGAGTGCCTGAATGACGTTTTGTTTTAATAGTCAGGGAGCCATTGTGTCCAGATTGGTATCTCTTGGCCCAGCATGGCCTCAGCATGGACTTCCAGCCTCGAGACGATTCCAAAGCGGTCTCCTGGCCTTGAGAGCCTCATGGTGAAGCCCAGTGCAGCCTGATGTCAAGGCTCAGTGCAGACTAGAGGCTATGTGCTGACGTGGACTGGGTTGGAAGGACTGTTTTTCTGAACATTTTATTTTTTTATTTTTCTAATTTTTTTTTCCTTAAGCCTTTGTACTGAAGAATCTGTGCCTAGGTACCTTTGTATTAAATTGGCACCGTTAAGTGGCAACTTTTGACCTTTTTACTATACTCATGTAAGTACATGTGACAAAAAAGCTAATTCTAAGATTTTAAATCTAAGAGTTTTGGGGTGGGGGGATGAAGGAGGAGCAAAATGGGGCAGGGTAGGGAGTGAACTGAACCCATAATTACAAAGTCTCCCATGTACCAGGTATCCTATTAATCCATAGAAACCTGGCCAGGGTTGTATTTCATGTGATAAAGTCTAGCCTGTCTCTTCAGGAGCATCTAGAAAAGGAAGGAAATCCACCATCCTTGTCTGGTCTGGCTTACATGTGACTCCAGACCCACAGCAACGTGGTTGCCTCTGGGCAATTAGGGATGGGCAATAAATGCAGGCCTAGCCAGCGACACCCTCATCCCATGAATGAATTAAAGAAAAATACTATATGCTGATCATAATATATTCATCGATTGTGATTGCCCAAAAAGATAAACTGTTCAGTGCTGTTACTGCTGTTTGTGGTATCCTACCACCCCACACACTGCGAGTTTCCTCCCAGTTCCTCCTCTTCTGCACAAAATCTTACATAACGACAAGTTGTCTCATCCAGATAAACCCATGTGGCTTTAACTGACTGGGTTTATTCCCAGGCCCTGTGGAAACCGCCTAGCAAAGAGTTACAAAAAAATGATGAGACCCAATAAAAATTGCAAAGCACAGCAAACTTAGAGCACCTTTCACCCAACCTCCGGGAGTCCTGAAATGTTTTAGAGCCAGCTAATTGCTTCTGTTGAAGAGTGGACACTGTGTTGATGCCAGAAGATGTGGCAGGCGATTTGCATCTGACAAAAAAATTAGATAAACAAGGTTGCCCAGCTGAGTGCTGCTGGTTGAGGGATCAACATTTGGTGAAGATACAGGGAAGCCGTCCATGTTCTTTCCTGAAATAACGTCGTGGTGTCTTCTACCGCCAGCCACTTATCAGGCCAGATAGAGCTTCAGTTTTAATATATGACGACGCAGTAACAGTGCAGCACTGCCTCAGTACTGCTTTGGACTGTTGGTCTTGATTTTATCCTCAAGTCTCAAGCTCAATGCCTGCCAAACCCTGAAGCTGAACAAACCTGCAGTACTCCACTAACGCTCAAACCTACTGCAATCCTGTCTGATCCCCAAACCTACTCTAATCTACCACCCGTCCCTGATTGTCTAACCTACATTCACCCTGCCAAATCTCCTCCAGTATTCAAATCTAACGCAACCTGCAAAACCTCCCTCAGCTGTTACTTCCTCCAAACTCTCAAACTTTGCCTTGACCTGGACATTTTGCATTGACTCAATACGTGCTCAAACCTCCCTGGACCTACAAATATCCCTCAGCACCACTAAACTTCTGTGTGCTGTGCTCATAGGGTCCACACTACAGGCTCTTGGTCCTCAACAGTTTCAACAGGCCCCCAGTTCTTGGCAGTTTTGAGAGGCCCCCACTCTTCGGAAGCAGCCAGTTCATGAGACTGAGAGACCGTGGACTGAACAAAAAAATGACTTTTGTCTTAACTTTATCTCATTTTTTGAAATCTGTATAATTTATGTAATTAAATGGCACTGTTTTGTGGCAACTTTATACAAATTTCACTTCTTTTCACATCTTTTTCTATCTATCCATCGTAGGGATGGGGCGATGCATAATTATGCTATTTTGAAATTTCCTTTGTTCATCAATGCGAGGAGTACCATTGCTGAGTAACCATGGATGATATCATACTTTGGACACTCTGTGCCATTAGCAGATGCTGGTCTGTCTTCTTTGTGCCACCAGGTGAGGGTGGAATGCCAGCTGGAGAGAGGCTAACTCTTTTATGCTGAATCCCGTGAACTCAGCAAGTCTGGCGATTGGCACTCCCCGTATGATCGCACAGGAGCGTCAACCTGTATTGTGTGCTTATCTCCTTGGGCTGAATTACCCCAGGGTTATTCGATGGATTAGAACACAGCGTGAGACCAGAGTGTCACTGGCCCATTGTTAAAGTGTGCGGCATTAGACCCAAGTGAATTAATCTCAGTGCATTTCCCCTCTTAATCTCAGGTAGTCATCTCAGGTAATCTCCCTGATGACACGCATCCAATTTGTTTCATTTGTGCACAGAGTGTTTCTCTGGTTTGAACTTCTGTTGTCTCTTACTGTTTGGCACAATCGCGAATCAGTTTTGTTTGGTGATCGCCGGGGTGCTCCAATCCCTGTGAGACCTGTGGTTTGTACATGGCTCCAGGCAGAAAGGAGCTAAAGATTACAGAGGCCCAGAGAAGGACTCAGGTAGCCCTGAATTTGTGGTCTTGAATGGACTTTGGGCTATTTTACAAATAAATGTCAACGCCTCAACAGGGCGCAAGGCAGCAATTCTCAAACTGGCATGAAAAAACCTTCCGGAAATGTAACCACTGGGCTGAAGATGAGTTTTAATTATTTTTGGGAGCAGTCATTTGCAAAGAGGCAGTTTGTTTGAGCAGGGGCCTTTGTCTAGGGGCACTGTATCCATTAAAAAGCATAATCAGCTGCTGACTGTTGGCTCTCAAAGTGTTACGAGAGGAGTGAGGAATTGAGCTACAAACATGAAATGTTACACTCTGCAAATGTGCAAACATTAAATATGCATTGTTATTTGTGGGATTTATCAAAGTGTTTGACTTGAACATCTGTGTGTCGACTTGAACATCTGTGTGTCGACATTGGCTGGCTAAAATGTAGTGCTTCTCAAGTCTAGTCTCTCTGAACAACAATAATGAGTACGTTTCCCCTCCACAACCTCGTCCTCTTTCATCTCACCAGGTATGCTTTCAGATATTTTGTTCCATGTGTGATTTTAGAAACAAAAAAATGTATTTTCTATGAAACAAAGGTACCTTGGAGATCTGAAATAACTGTAGGAGAGAATCAGCAGGTCAGGTGGGATCTGTGGAGAGAGAAACAGTTAACTTTTTGAGTTAAATTGCCACCGTTTAGAACTTGCTACATTCTTTCCAGAAGGTAACTCAGTTTGTCAAGCTCCTTCTCTGCAGGCTGTCGGCTTTGGCACAGTAAAGGCTCTCCTGCCTTTGGGTTCGAGGTTCCAGTCCTAAACTAGAGCCTTCAATCCAAAGTATAGCCTGCCAAGCCACTGCAATGCTGACCGAGCACTGCACTGTCTTTCAGTTATAGTTTTAACTAAAGTCCTATTCCGGTGGATATAAAAGGCAATTATTAATATTTATCTCATAGTATGACATTGCGGGGCAGAGATAGGGTAGACAGGAAAGGAAAAACCCATCTGACTTACTAAAAGGAAACTGCCATCCTTACCTGGTGTGACCTACATGTGACTCCAGACCCACAGCAATGTGGTTAACTCTTAACTGCCCTCTGGGCAACTAGGGATGGGCAATAAATGCGACACTCTCATCATGAAATAATAGAAAAAAAGAAGAGACTTGATGGAGGGATCAGTGATCAAGGGACATAAATTTAAGGTAAGGGACAGCAGGTTTAGTGAGGAAAGACATTTTCACTCAGAGGATGGTGGGAATCCAGAACTCATTCCCTGTAAGCTGGGTGGAGGCAGAAACCCTCATCCCATTGAAGAAGTATTTAGATGTTCACTCCCAATGCCGAGGCAGACAGGGCTGTGGGCCTGGTGCTGGAGAATGGAATGAGAATAGACGTTTGTTTTTGACCGGCACAGATTCAATGGGCTGAAGAGCCTTTTTCCTGTGCTGTAGATCCCTCCGACTCTAAAGCTGATGACCTGGTCTTTATCACGCAGCTTTTTGTGGGAGCTTGCTGTGCACAACTTGGTTCTCACATTTCCTACATTGCAATGGTGCCTGCACTTAATAGTATTTCTTTGGCTGTGAGCTACTTTGGGGCTACCTCAGGTCAGGAAAGGTGTGAGATAAATCCACATTCTTTTCTTTCTTTTTGTTATAAGAGTTTATCATTTGCCCTTTGAACCTATTCCAGTCACAGGCCAATCTCTTTCAGCATTAATTTTAACAATTGGCATTTTGTCTGCTGGGGATATCAATTAAATGGGGCTCCATGATTCTGTAGTGGCATGTAGCTGCCGTGCTATTTTGCTGTTAGCCAAGGCTGAGAGTATGCAGTGATCCCTTGCTGTGGAAATCTTTAGGAAAAGTCATGGTGTAATGCTAATGTCAGCAGACTAGTAATCCATACCCCATCCTAATGTACATGGGCTTTAATCCTGATGGTATAACTTTAATTTGATTAAAAGAGAACCAGTGTAAGAAGCTAGTGCAATATGTTCCATATAACCACTGTCAATTGTCATTAAAGAAAACCCCAACTGCCTCCCTCATGTCTTCTGGGCAACAAAATCAGCCAACTTTACCTGGTCTAGTCTATATGTGACTCCAGACCCCAGCTATGGGCCAAGTGCTGGAAAATGGGATTGGAATTGTTAGACACTCCTTTTCGACCGGTGTAGACTCAATGTGCTGGAGACCTCTGTGATGCTTTGCTGTTCTCTGTGCAATCAGCGATGGACAATGTATGTTAATTCTGCTCTCTCCTTCTGCATCTTCTCTGCAGAGTGTATTCTGCTCTGCTACCCCGGTGCTCTCTGTGTGGTACGGTCTGCCTGTAGGGCACACAAAACTATGTTTTTCACTGTATCTCGGTACGTGTGGCAACAATAAATCAAAGCAAATAATTTTTTTTAAAACCAAATGCCGTCATTACAGTCCTCCTGCTCCCGGTCGGTATGTACATCACAGAGTATAAGATGAGATTTGCTGTCAGCTTGTCACACATTGAGTCGCACATTGTTAAATATCCTCCTTTGTTGATTAACTTGGTGGCACTCCCAGTTACACATACTGAGCCTCATTTGATACCTCGTGAAGTCTTTGTGACTCTGAGAAAGTACAAGGAGGACCTTCCACTTGCAGTGATCAATAATGGACTCCCCATTCCCATCATAATCTCTTCACTGCATGTTTGGAGCCAGTTCATAGTCATCAGGCATTGCGACCATCATCAGTAACAGTAGAGGTAGCTGCGAAGTGTAAACCCTTCTCAACAAGGCCAAACTGATCGATTGCGTTGTTAATTCGGGGCCTTTGTTGTCTGGCGGAACCTAACAGACAAAAGATTATCCACGGGAATCTTGGATTCATCGAGCTGACACGGTGCAATTACTTTTCCCAGGCTCTCAATGACAAAGCCTTGGACTTTGTTCCTGGAGGTTCAAGGCTGCTGGAGAGTAGGACTCTGAACAGGCCCCGCTGACACCAAGGTCATCATGGTAAAGGTCAAAGTGCCACGAGGTGATGCGGCTAACTCTTGGCAGAGTTTTCCATCTGATCACTGGCCTACTGTCCTGACGGCTACTTTGCAAGCAAGATTTGCTTACCTAAGTTTTATTTTGTCAGTGAAGTTCCTGTTTCTCGTGGCCACTGCCCTGAGAGACATTAAACAGTTCACCATGTTGTCGGCTACCTTTTTTCACTTTGGCGGGGGAATTTTTTTTCTTCCTATTAATGTAAACTGTTGTTGATTTCTGCCCTGTTGCACACTCAGATGAGATTTTTTAAAACATTGAATCCTTGGACAACCAGGAAATGGTTGAAACAAGTACATTCAGAGAAATTTACATTTAGCGAAAGCCTTTGAGCCTAATTGGCTCCATCTTGCCACACTCTCTGTTGCTATGGAAATGGTTTTAACTCTTCAGGGGAAAAAAATTTCCAAATCTCTACCCCAACACAGTAACTCAAAAACCTTCTAGATTTGTGTTCTACACGATATATATCTTTATATAAAACACTTTCAGGATAAAGAGTGAAAATCTACCCAGTCTGCTGTGAAAGTGACACTCTCAGGTTTGGAAGCAATGAGAATTGTAGAATCCCTACGTTGTGGAATCAGGCCATTTGGCCCATCAAGTCCACACTGACCCTCCGAAGACCATCCCACCCAGCCCCACACCCCTACCCTTTCCCTGTAACACTGCATTTTCCATGGCTGGTCCACCTCGTCCGCACATCCTGGACACTATGGGGCAACTTAGCTTGGCCAATCCACCCTAACCTGTACATCTTTGGACTGTGGGAGGAAACCGGAGCAAAACCCACAAGGAGAATGTGCAAACTCCACGCAGATAGTCACCTGAGGTTGGAATCGAACCTCAGTCCCTGGCACTGTTAGGCAGCAATGCTGACCACTGAGCCACCATTAACCAACTGGAGGGAGGGTCACGTTTAATGGTAGAAATGAGGTCATCATAGATTTGAGCCATAATTAGAGGTTTGAACTGATAACTTATCTTCATAACTAGTTACATCATGCTGACCACAATAGGTTTCAACTTACTGGAATAAAGCATCTTGTGGCATGTGCCAAGCATCGCTCGGACTGAGAACTCTTTGCACGTAACTTGCTGAAGGTCAGAGCATAATGGAGCATCCGAAATACTGGTGAACAATGGAAGCAGCTGCCTATCGCCTTAACCAAGGAGCTTTAAGGATTGAGAAAGATACAGAGGAATAATGGGGATAGGATCAAACAAAATAGGTTGAGTTAGAGTCAAATCCAGCACCGAGTGTAATAAAGATTGAATTCTAACAGAGAGGCAGAAACTAAATGTAATAAATATTTTAAGACATTTAATTTGAAGTATTTAGATACAACGTGCGATCTGTCAGCATGAACCTCCACAATTTGAATTGGACAATTGCTGACCAGGAATATAGATCAGCGTCACAGTAACAATTATAGTGGGAGTCAGTTATAGCACTGATGTTAGGATGCTAGAAGTAAACCCATATTAAGGGTGGGATGGTGGCTCAGTGGTTAGCACTGCTGCCTCACAGTGCCAGGGACTTAGGTTCAATTCTACCCTCAGGCAACTGTCTGTATGGAGTTTGCACATTCTCCCTGTGTCTATATGGGTTTCCTCCCACAGTCCAAAGATGTGCAAGCTAGGTGGATTGGCCATGCTAAATTGTTCCTAGTGTTCAGGGATGTGTAGATTGGGTGGGATGCTCTGAGGGTCAGTGTGGACTTGTTGGGCCAGAGGGCCTATTTCCACACTATAGAGATTCTATGATCTATTATTAGCTGGGCCACAGTGTAGCTAGAACATATTAATAAGAAAAGTCTTTTGTCCTATTTTTAACTCCAGACCCACAGCAATGTGGTTGACTGTTAACTGGGCAATTAAAGATGGGCAATAAATGCTGGCCTAGTCATTGATGCCCTCTCATTCTGTGGATGAGTTAAAGAACTAGCAAATTGAAGCTGTAAATAAAGGCAACCACGAGGCCCTCAACTATGAGCAAATTTGCAGTGCATTGAACCAAAATTATAGAGAACTTCCACTCTGTCATAAAACAAAGAACTACAGATGTTGAAGATCTAAAACAAAAACAGAAACTGCCAGAGAAGCTCAGCAGGTCTGGCAGCATCTGTGTAGAGAGAAAGCAAGAGTTAACGTTTTGAGTCCAGTGACCCTGTTTAATTCTGCTTTCTGTCCACAGATGCTGCCAAACCTGTTGAGTTTCTCCAGCAATTTCTGTTTTTGCCCCACCGTATCATGTTCAGATACTTACACTCTTCAGTTAGCAAATGTATCCTGTTGAATGAGAAATTAAAATGTAATTGGATCACATGCTTAATAATAACCATGAGGCTAAAGGCATGATTCAATCAGTGTGTAGCTAATGACTGGCCGTTTAAATTAACCAGTAAATTTCAGAGATTTGCAACTCGCAGTATGACTGCATCCCCTGCAATTGCTGGTCGATTAATTATTGTTAACAATGGTGTGCATTGTGAGTGTGTGGCTTGTTTCCAATTAATCTGAGGCTCTGTCTACCTGTTCCAGGGTTTAGGCAAGTATTGCACATCACAGCTGTAATGTGAAGGAGTGCTCGACAGTTCTGAAAATATTTAGACCAACACTCCTTCCTCCGTTAGCAGCAGCTTAGCTGGCCATTTACGCTGTTTTTTGGGGAAGCGTGTCATGCCTTAAACAGTACCTGCTTCTGTTGAATGCTCAGTTCAAGGTGGTTCAATGCAGACAAAGTGTTTCTGGGAAGGTGAAAAGATGCTTTATCAATGTAATTTGTTAAAGATGTTCAGATTAGCCTCTGCTTGTCTGTCTGCAATGGACGCAAGAGGTATGATTATTGAATTCTGGAATCTAACAGCACAGAAAGGCTATTCATGCCTGGGCCAGCTCATTGCATGCAGCCCAATTTGCAGTGATAGTTGCAAATCAGGAGCTTGTTCTCAGTGTCTTTACAATTTGCACCGTTTGTCCTTGTGGTGATTATTTTGCTGAATGAGACCAATAGGTAAAGACAAGTAGCGTGGCCAGGATGGGTTGCCAGCAAATGCAAATTCACTACTGGATAGGAGCCTTGCAAGTAAATTCGTAAAATAATAAATCCATGTCATTAAGTTATGCGTAGTTCGAGGTGTAACCAATTTTTAGTGTGAATGTAATGGAAACTGGTGTGTCAGGTAAAAAATGTCTCTTTGATATTTCCCTGTATTTACTTTTCACATAATTTTTAATGTTGACTTAAAGTGGTTATCTCTTTCAGACTCTGTTCATGGCCAACACTGCCAGCAGGTGGCACTAACCTTGCGCACATGCACAGTAGCTCATTCTTTGGCTTCACTCTTGCTTACTTTTGATACTGTCTCTGTAAAGTTCCTGGTAAAGGGGAGAGGTATCTTTCACCCTTCAAGATGGCTTCAAATCTTTTTTGCCGTCTGTGCACGAGATTCCTAATCTAACTGCGTACAGTTCTGGTCGCCACATTACCAAAAGGATGTGGATGCTTTGGAGAGGGTGCAGAGGAGGTTCACCAGGATGTTGCCTGGTATGGAAGGCGCTAGCTATGAAGAGAGGTTGAGTAGATTAGGATTATTTACATTAGAAAGACGGAGATTGAGGGGGGACCTGATTGAGGTCTACAAAATCATGAGATGTATAGACAGGGTGGATAGCAAGAAGCTTTTTCCCAGAGTGGGGGACTCAATTACCAGGGGTCACGATTTCAAGGTGAGAGGGGAAAAGTTTAAGGGAGATATGCCTTTACGCAGTTCTTTACGCAGAGGGTGGTGGGTGCCTGGAACGCGTTGCCAGCGGAGGTGGTAGAGGCAGGCACGATAGCGTTATTTAAGATGTATGTAGACAGATACATGAATGGGCAGGGAGCAGAGGGATACAGATCCTTGGAAAATAGGTGACAGGTTTAGATAGAGGATCTGGATTGGCGCAGGCTTGGAAGGCCAAAGGGCCTGTTCCTGTGCTGTAATTTTCTTTGTTCTTTGTTCAATGTAAAGCTGAATGAAACAGTGGGTGAGGACATCAGTAATGAACTCACTCTCCCCTTAGTTCAAGAAAGTTTGGTAAGCACGCTCCATTTGAAATATAAGTTCATTTGGGTATCTGAGAAAGGTATACAGGGGAATGGATCCTTTTGCTAATTAATGTTGTTGTGGACAACAGCGGGTACAGCTTATTCAAAAATGGGAGGCAGTTCTCCCTCCTCCCTTGAGGGTTGAAAATTTGGGGTCTTCCACCTGGAACTGTAATGAACTTGGGGAGCCTCGTTCTAACAGACCACTTGCAGCCCCATTCCCACTTTGGTAAACCCTGGCTTAGGCAGACTGCTTGGGGATTAAAATAGAGGAAGCTAATGGGTCTGTAGGGACTGAAGTTAGGATCACATGGAAGTGAGCTGGAGCTGCTGGGCCAGTGGAACAGCCTCAAAGGTTTTCTGCTCACGTCCTTTCCTGTGAAAAATATTATCGTCAGGAGGGAGTGTGCCTCCCTCAGAATGAGGAACAAGAGCTGTTGCGTGGAGTCCGTTCTTGTTTTGGAGGCTGGTGCAGTGACCACTCAGTTCTGGCTGACTCTGAAAGAGCATAAGAACCAGGAGCAGGATTTGGCCACTCAACCCCTCTAGCCTGCTCCACCATTTGATACGATCATGGCTGATCTCATTTTGGCCTCAACTCCACTTTTCTGCCCGCTCTCCATGACCCTTTGGACCATTACTAATAAAAAAATCAGTGCCCAGCATCCACCGCACTCAGGGCTAGCGAATTTCACAGATTCACGAGCCTTTGAGAGAATTATTTTCTCCCCATCTCTGTTTTACCCTCAATCTGTGATCTCTCATTCTAGATTGCCTCACAAGAGGAAACATCCTCTCTATGTCTACCTAGTCAATCCCCTTTAGCCTCTATAGACCTCAATTAGATCTCCCCTCATTCTTCTAAGCTCTGATGAGTACAGGACTAAATTGTTCAATCTGCCCTCGTAAGACCAGCCTTTCATTTCTGGAATTAATCTGGTGAACCTTCTTGGAATTGTGGAACTCTGACTGGATTTGTGGAATTCATTATCCCAGAGTGCGGTGGATGCTGTAATGTTGAGTAAGTTTAAGGAGAAAGGCAGATTTTTAATTAGCAACATGTTAAACTAGAGTTGAGGCCAAGATGAGATCATCCATGATCATATTAAATGGCGGAGCAGGCTTGAGGGGCCAGATGGCCTATTCCTGCTCCCAGTTGTTGGTTTCCTGCCATTTTGGATGATTCCGGATTGTATGTCAAACTACATTTCTTCTCTTATTTGTGATTTTTTTTTAAAACGTGTCTGTATCTTGATTAGTGTCCAGTTCCTCACTGACAGAAATATATCCAATTGGAGTTGGCAACTTTAGTCTTGTTTTGGAGCTTAGTCTTTCATTCCTGGAGACAGTTTGGGAGGGTTGGCAACTCAGAGCTCGAAGTGATGTCCAGCCTGAACTGCTGCTCAATCTCAGCGGGCCCCCAGTTTCCTCCCACAGTCCACAGGTGTGCAGCTTAGGTGGGTTGACCACGTTAAATTGTCCATAAGTGTGCAGGATTGTGCGGGTTTGATTAGCCATGGGAAATGTGGGGTTATGAAGATAGGGTAGGGGGCTGGGTCTTGGTGGGGGGGGAGGCGGGATGCTGTTCAGTGCAAACTTGATGGACCAAATGGCTTCTTTCCACACTGTAGGGATTCTATAAATATCCCTTGGGTCTGCATTTGTGGAGTAAGTAGCAGGGCACTGAGAGTAGAGAGGCCTGGCCATAGTGAGGGAACACGTTACACAGTTGGAATGTCAAAACCCACCTTTCTTGCCTTCAGTTCAATGCACTCCATGGCAGGATTTCCCATCCTCAAACTACCGTGTGGCCGGGCATGTTGACACATTAAAGTGACGTGTAGCTTTCCCCTCCCCACTGCTGGCTCACCCTGGTCAATGGAGATTAAAGTGCTGTACTCAGACCCGAGTATGAAGCCTCAGGCAGAACCACACTGGGTTGGGCAGGGATGCCACGCAAATTCACCTGGGTGTTAGAATTTGAGGATGAGGCACATTAACCTGCCTCGTATCCACCGAGTTAAGAAGATTAAGGGATAGAACATAGAACATAGAACATTACAGCGCAGTACAGGCCCTTCG
>NC_063349.1:4400025-4434039 GCF_021869965.1 Rhincodon typus
CTGTTACTCCTTCCAAAGTGAATCACCTCACACTTTTCCGCATTAAATTGATTTGATTTATGGAGTCAGAGATGTACAGCACAGAAGCAGACCCTTCGGCCCAACTCATCCATGCCGACCAGATATCTTAAATTAATCTAGTTCCATCTGCCAGCATTTGGCCCACATCCCTCTAAACCCTTACCATCCAGATGTTTTTTAAATGTTGTAACTGTACCAGCCTCCACCACTTCCTCTGGTAGCTCATTCCATACATGCACCAGCCTCTGTGTGAAAAAGTTACTCCATACGTCATTTTTAAATCTTTCCCCTCTCATATTAAACCTATGCTCTCTAGTTTTGGACTCCCCTGCCCAGGGGAAAAGACTTTGACTATATACCCTATCCATGTCCCTCATGATTTTATAAACCTCTATAAGGTCACTCAATCCACCCAATCATTTAGATAGGGAGTAGGTTTAACATGTCATCCGTAAGATAGCACCTCTGACAGTATGGCACTCCCTCAGTACTGCACTGCAGTGTCAGCTTCGCTGAGACCTGGAGTGGGACTTGAATCAGGAATCTTGTGATTCAGAAACCAGTGTACTACTGATAGGGCCAGTTCATTGGAATAGACGTACGGTGAGCTAACTGGTTTTCAAAATACTGAAGTGTGATAAAGAGGAAAACAATGAGAGATGGATTCTAGTGGTTTACAAATTTGTAATGAGAGCATAAACTCAGTTTACCACCAAAGGATAGTTAGAAGCAATTTTCTCTACAGAATATGCAATACCTTTCTAAAATTGTCTGTTGAAGCCAAGATAAAAGCATTGGAAAAATGAATTGAATGACCATCTTAATAATTATAAAGGAATAGAGAGAGAGGATCCTTATATTTGTGAATCATATGGAACTCTGAAAGATTGGAAATGAGTTGACCTTTTAAAACAGAGGTAGATGTTTATTCAGTAAGAGTGTGTAAGTATATGCTGTGAAGGTGAACAAATGGAGTTGAGCTATGAATGGCCCAGCTGAATGTTTGAAGAGGCTGAATGGCCTGCACCTATATATCCTAACTTGAATTAATCTGAACGAATGTTGGTACGTTTCATATTCTTTGTTCTGTGGGAGCGAGTGCTGGGTGACAGTAATGAGATACAGCAACCTTGACATTTCCAACTGCCCTTTCTGTGCAGCGAGACAGAGGCCAATCCAGCTGGGACCAGATCATTGAGAAGAAAAAATAACACTTGAATTGGAACATCATGCTGCAGATTAACCAGCTCAGAAAGGAAAAAGAATTTTAGAGAGGTGGCCTGGATTGGAGTCAAGTTTTGATGTCTAATAGCTATATTTATGAATGTTTCCTCCTGGATGCATTGATAGTTATCTTCCAAAATTGTATAGACTGTGTAATAGCTCCTATAGATTGGAGGGTGATAAATGTAAGCCCACTATTTAAAAAGGAAAGCAAAAAAAAGGACAGTTAGCCTGAAATCAGCAGTGGGAAAAATGCTAGCATATTATAAAAGATGTGGTAACAGAACATTTTTAAAGTATTAATGGGATTGGATAAATACGGCATGGGTTTACAAAAGGGAAATATTAGGATTAGCTAGTGTCCCGATGTACCAAGGGGAGATGATGGCCTAGTGGTATTATCACTGGACTGTTACCCCAGAGAAACAGCTAATATTCTAGGGTTTGAATCCTACCATGGCAGATGGTGGAATTTGAATCCAATAATAAAAATCTGGAATTAAGCGTTTAATGATAACCATGAAGCCATTGTCAATTGTCAGGAAAAACCCATCTGGTTCCCTACTGTCCTTTAGGGAAAGAAATTGCCATCCTTACCTGGTCTGGCCTACAAATGACTCCAGACCCACAGCAACATGGTTGACTCTTAGCTACCCTCTGGGCAATTAGGGATGGGCAATAAATGCTGGCCTTGCACTGTGAATCAGTGAAAAAAAAGGAGTTTTTAGAGGATGTAACTAACAGGATGGATGGGTGGATGTGGTGTATTTGGATTTCAAGAATGCTTTTGATAAAGTCCCACTTTAGATGCCAGTAGGCAAAAGGAGAACACAGGTTTGAGGATATTTTATTGGCATAGATTATGAAATAGTTGACTGACTGGAAACAACATGTGGAAATAAATGGGTTCTTTCTGTTTTCCCAGGTGCCAGGTAACGATTAGCAGTGTACCACAGGGATTAGTGCTTGGGCCCCAGCTATTCACTATATATATAAATGACCTGAATAATGGAACCAAATGCAGCATTTACAATGTTGCTGATGACACAAAACTCGGTGGGATTTTGAGCTGTGAGGAGGATACATTTATTGCCTATCCCTAACTCTCTTTTAATTGAGTGGTTGCTTGATTAATAAGGCCTTGAGAGTAGAACAGATGAATGAAAACGAGAAATCACTTTTGCTGGGGATGTACTATAGATGCCCAAACTGTCAAGGAGTGATAGAAAGACAGGAATGTAAGTAAATGTCAGAGAAGTTTAAAATTAATAAGGTGATAAATATAGGGGACTTCAACATCCCCAATGATAAAACTGGCATAGACAAAGTGTGAAAGGCTTGGGGAGGGTAGAACTTTTTAAATGTATCCAGGGGAGCTTTTTAAGTCAGCACATAGAAAGCCCTACAAGAAAGGGGACAGTGCTGGATCTATTTTTAGGAAATCAAACCAGGCAAGTGTCAGTGGGGGAGCATTTTGGTAATAGTGACCATAATTCTGTGAAACTTGATGTAATTATGGATAAGGAGAAAGATGGACTGGAAATATAGGTCTGAATTGGGGGAAGGTCAATTTTAATACACATAAGACAGGATCTGTTCAAAGTGGAGTGGGAGCAGCTAATTGCAGGAAAATCCACATCAGACGAATGGGAGACATTCAAAAGGTAATAGTGAGTGTGCAGGGTCAACTTGTTCTCACAAAAGATGAAAGGTCGAACCAACAAGTGCAGAGAGCCCTGGAGGGGATGCACAGCATTGGATAAGGGGAAGAGAACAGATAGCTTTTGACTGATTTATTGTCCCGTATACCAAAGTGCAGTGAAAAGCTTTGTTTATGAGTGGTACAGGCAGATCATAATAAGCAAAGGATGTACAGATCACAAAGACTTAGACAGAGGCATACAGGTTACATTGCACAGGTTGTGCCCAAGGCAAGATCAATAGCAAGATCAGCATTATTTGAGGCTGAAGAGTCCATGCATCAGTCTGATAATGGCCAGAAGAAGCTATTCCCGAACCTGCCTGTGCGTGTGCTCAGGCTTCTGCCTTACGGAAGATGTTGAAGGAGGTCATTACCAGGGTACGATGGGTCTTTGATGATGTTGGCTGCTTTTCCATGGCAGCGAGCCATATAGATAGAGTCCATGGATGGAACGTTGGTTTCCGTGATGGGCTGGGCTGTGCACACCACCTTCTGTAGTTTCTTACGGTCCTGGGCGGAGCAGTTGCCATACCAGGCCATTATGCACCAAGACAGTATGCTTTTAATGGTGCATCTGTAGAAGTTAGTGAGGGACCTTAAGGACATGTCAAATTTCCTGAGCTGCCTGAGGAAGAAGAGGTGTTGTTGTGCCTTCCTGACTGTCGAAGTTATGTGGGAAGTCCAGGACAGGTCGTCAGTTATTGTCACTCTGAGGAACTTGATGCTCTTCACCCTCTCAACCTCAGTCCTGTTGATGTAGATGGGGGTGTGTTCTCCTCCCTTCTTTCTGAAGTCAATGATCAGTTCTTTAGTTTTGCCGACAGTGAGAGACGGATTGTTTTCACTGCACCATATCACCAAGCCCTCTATCTCCCTTCTGTATTTTGACTCGTTGTTGTTCGATATCTGTCCCACTACGGTGGTGTCATCAGCGAACTTGTAGATGGTATTCGTTCGGAATTTGGCAACACACTCGTAGGTGTACAGGGAGTACAGTGGGGGGCTGAGGACACATCCTTGGGGGACCCCAGTGTTGAGTGTTATTGTGGAGGAGGTGCAGTTACCTATCCTCACTGATTGTGGCCTATGGGTCAGAAAGCTGAGGAACCTGTTGCAGAGGGCTGGGCCGAGACCAAGGTCACACAATTTTGAAATCAGTCTGGAGGGAGTATTGGTGTTGAAGGTGGAGCTGTAGTCAATGAGCAGGAGTCTAATGTAGGTGTCTTTGTTGTCCAGATGTTCCAGGTATGAGTGTAGGGCTAGGGTTATGGCATCCTCTGCTGTTATGTCAGTAGGCAAACTGTAGGAGATTGAGGCAGGTTGGGGAACTGGAGTTGATGTAGGCCATGACTAGCTTCTCGAAGTACTTTGTGATTATTGAAGTCTGAGCTATTGGGCAGTAGTCATTAAGGCACACTGCATGTGTTTTCTTGGGTTCGGGGAGGAGGATGGTCTTCTTGAAGCAGGTAGGGACTTCAGCTTGTAGGAGGGAGAGGTTGAAGATGTTAGTGAATACCTCCGCCAGTTGGTCCCCACAGGATCTGAGTACTCAGCTGGGTACACCGTCCAGGCCCATCGCATTCTTTGGGTTGACTCCCAGGAAGACTGATCTGACTTCTGAAGCAGTGACAGAGGGAACAGGTGCGTCTGGGGCGGTCAGGGCAGGCGTCGCCACGCCGGTGTATTCTGCTCAAACCGAGCATAGAAAGCATTGAGCACGTCAGGGGGGGCATGTGTCATTGTCTGCTATCTTACACTGTTTAATTTTGTATCCCGTAATGTTGTTTCAGTCTTGCCATAGACGGCAGGAGTTGGTTTGGTAGGTCTGGGCCCCTAACTTAGTCTGGTACTGTGGCCTCCCTGATGGCTTTGCGGAGGTCATATCTGGATTTTCTGTATTGGTCTGGGTCACCCAACTTGAATGCTGCATGTCTGGTCTTCAGTAGGGAGTGGATTTCCTGGTTCATCCAAGGTTTACGGTTGGGGAATATTCGGATTGACTTGTTTGATTCACAGTCCTCCACACATTTGCTAATGAAGTCTGTGACAGTGCTGGCGTACTTATCTAGGTTTTGGGTGAAAACAGCAGATTCCCTAAAGGACTATAGAAAGTACGGGGAGCTACTTAATTGGTGAACAGGTGAGTGACACCAAGGAAACTCCAAAGGCATTTCATAAGTATATTAGGGTCAAGAAAATAACCAGGACACATCGGGGAGCAAAGTGATAATTGGTGTGTGGAGCTGGATGAGCTGGCTAATGTTATAAATGAATACCTTGTGACTGTATTCACAATAGAGAAGGATGATGTAGGTCTAGAAACCAGAGAATCGGTGCTGTGTTACACCTGAACAAACAAGCTTTGGGAGGGAGGAGATATTAACGTTTTTGCAGGCTTCAAAGTGGACAAACGCCGAGGCCCAGATGAGATGTATCCATTGGTGAGGTGCAAGGTGGGAGAAGAGATTGCTGGGCCTCAGGCATTAATTTCCAGATCCTATCTGGCCATAGGAGAGGTGTCACAGGACTGGAGGACAGCTAAAGTGGCTCTATTATTCAAGAGCTGTGGTAGGGATAAACCAGGAAACCACAGGCCAGTGGGTTTAATATCAGTGGGAGGGAAAGTACTGGAAAAAAATTTCTGAGGGACAGAATTAGTCTCCACTTGGAAAGGCAAGGATAGTCAGCTGGTATTGTTGGCGTTGGGGAGCATGAATAAAAATTTAATCGAATCATTTGAAGAGATGACTGGATGTTTAGATGAGGGTTAAGCAGTTTCTAGAGTCTGTATGGACTATATTGACTAAATCTGGCAAGGCAGAATGGTTATAAAGGTAAGAGACCACAGGATCCAGGGCAATTCAGCAAAATGGATCCAAACTTGGCCTAGTGGCAGCAAGCACATGGTGTTGGTCAAAGGGTGGTTTTGTAACTGGAAGCCTATGTTTGATGCTGGGTCACTTGCTGTTTGTTGTGTACATTAATGATCTGAACATGAATGTAGAGGTATGATCACTAAGTTCATAGATAACATTGAAGACAATGATGTGGTAAATAACAAGGAAAATAGCCTTCAGGACAATACAGTCAGGCTGGTCAGATGAGCTGAACAGGGGCAAATGGAATTTAATCCTGAAAAGTGAGAGGTGGTGACAGGGCTAACAAGGTAAGAGAGTACACATTGAATGGTAGGATCCTAGAAAGTACAGAGGATCAGAGGGACTCGATCAGAGGTCAGTTACGAGGGGACACAGGTTCAATGTGAGTGATTGAGACAAACGTGAGGGAAAACATTGTTGCCCAGAGTGGGGTGATGGTCTGAAATATGCTGCCTAGAGGGTGGTAGAAGTGACTTTCCTCTCATCCTTTAAAAAGTACCTGGACAAGCATTTGGTGCATCATAACATTCAAGCTGGCAAATGAGATTAGGTTGAAGATCAGGAGTTTCTCACGTGTTAGTGCAGACTCAGTTTCTGCACTGTATGATACTATGATCTTGGTGTGAACGCCCACAGATCCTTGAAGGCAGGAGGACAGATAGATAAGTGATAAACGCAACTATCCCATGTGCCTTGATAATTAGTCAAAGCATTGAATACAGGAGTAGGAGGTTATAATGGGGCTGTATAAAATGTTAAGCTAGAGCTGGAGTAGAATTCATAGAATCTGTACAGTGTAGAAGGAGGCCATACAGCCCATTGAGTCCACACCAACCGTCTGAAAGGCAACCCAGCCAGATTCACCCCCCAGACCTATCCCTGCATTCCCCCTAACATCTTTGAACTGTGGGAGGAAACCAGAGCAAATCCATGCAAACACAGGGAGAATGTGCAAACTCCACAAAGTCAGTCACCTGAGGCTGGAATTGAACTTGGCTCCCTGGCGCCATGAGGCAGCTGTGCTAACCACTGAACCACCGTGCCACCTTAGTTGGCCCAGTACTTTTGGGGTCAATTTTCCAACAACGTAGGAACAGTGGTCCCAGGTTTCCCTGCTGAATGGCCCGGTTCTAGTTTGACAGACGTGAATCCGTCTGAAATTCCTATGAAGGTTTAAAGTGAAATGTCAGTCAGAGAGTTTTAAACATTAATCCGGGGGATGACTGAGACACTGCAGGCGGGTCGGTGACTAACAGGGGAGACTGAGAGTCACTTGTACTAATTCTGTGCATCAAGGGAGAAACACAACTGGGGGGGGATTTGCCACAAGGAGATGCACGGGGGATTAGAGGTGAGTCATGGATTAAAATTAGAAGTCTGCAGACGACTTTATCAGGGAGTAATATTTTCAAGTCACATCCAATCTGCAAATCAACATGGGGGGATGAGAAACCTTTGTCTTTAGCTGCCATGTGTTGGAACATCAATGTCACGAGGGGAAGATTTCCCTGCTCATTCTTTCTAATGAAACGATAAGCTAATTCTTTCACAATAATATCACAAAAGGAAGTTAATTGGAAATTTTCAGAGGGAATCTTATCCTGCTTCCTGTTCTCCAGGTGCTCTCGGAAAATAATTGTGGGCTGCAGTTGGATAATCACTGGACTGTTTTTAGTCTCAGAGTAGTTGTTCCACACGTGGATGGCCCCTAGTTAAAATGAACTCTTAAGGCCTTACAATCTGATGCATCTTTCATTTTGTAAATATTTGTGGCCACTAACGTGACCGTGAGGAATGACAACTTTTGAGGTAAACGGAATAAAACATTCAGTCTCAGCTACACAAACAATAATTGCATGTTCCCATCACTAGGTATCCTTGCAGCTTCTCCAAGGTGTTACTATCTGTAAGGAAACAGACAGCAACAATGACCTGAATTTGATAGTGCCTTTAAGGCAGTACAGTCACCTTCGGGGTCAGTGCACCACCACTGACAAACTGCATTTAACAGCGAGGACAGAATTCTCACCGAGGGAGACCGGCAAATGCATAAATCCACTTTTCCAACCAGTTTACTGGCAATATTCCACTTCAGAGTCATTTTCCCAGACACCAGATCAGGGCAGGATTTGGGCATCACCAGCTAGGCCAGCGTTTGTTGTCCATTTCGAAATAATCTTGTGGTAAAAGGCTAGATAAGCCTTTTCGAAGAACAATGAAGTGTCAATGATATTGCTGTGGATTTGAAGTTGCACATAGGCCAGACCAAGAAAGGATGGCAGATATCCTTCCTTAAAAGGACATTAGTGAGCCAGATGCCCAGAAAACTGTGAAAGTTATAACCAAGTCGTACCAGTCCAATCCATCCTCTGTATTTCAAAATGGAACTCTGTATATTCCTTTCTAAGTATTGCAGGTTTATCTTCTTGGTGGGTTTCACAACAATAGTTTCATGGTCACAACTGTTGTGATTAGTTTTCAATTCCTGATTTTATTCATTCAATTTAAATTCCATCAGATACCTTGATGGTACTTGAACCCAATTCCTAAGATTTTTAGCCCAGGTCTTCCTAGTTCAGTTGCTACTTGGGCAATTTTTAATACAAGCGTTTTTGAAGTTTATGAGAGGGTACCACAAGATTTACACATCCTCCCTGTCTCTCTAACCCCGATTGTACACTCAGCCCTGAGCGGGGACTTGAACCCTCAATGATCTGACTCCCAAGCCAGACTGCTGCCAACTGAGTCAAGGTTGGCACACTGAAGTTCCTTCCAGTCGTACTTGAAAGCTTAGCCTCTGCAAGTCACTTTCACGCCACTTAAAATGTATTGGTCTTGGATGGTGTTAAAAATGGGCCAATCCACGCTCATAAACTCCTGACTTTAATCCCGCTGTCACTTCAGCACCATATCCTCTTTTCCGAGCACTGACTTGATCTCGCTTTTATACACCCCTCCCAACAGCCTTTGCTTTGATTTCACGCTCGAAATTTTATTCTGGTCATGCTCTTGCGAAGCATCTTGACGTGTTCCCAAGATGTTACTTTATGGTCTGTTCCATCAATTACAAACACATCCTTCAGTTGTGGGTTATTTTCGGCTGTGTGAGGTTTTGGATGTTGGAGTTCTGTCCTGCATTGTCGGAGAGAGCACTCCTTCGGATCTCTGATTTCCCCTCCGTCTGCTGCAACTACTGTGTACAGTTCTGATTGCCACACCATAGGGAGGAAGAGATATGCACTGGAGAGGGTGCAGAAATGATTCAACAGGAATTCCTAAGCTGGAGCGGTTCAGCTATGAAGAGAGAGTAGGTAGGCTGGGTAAGTAAAAGCGAAGTACTGTGGATGCTGGTAATCTTAAACAAAGACTGAAATTGCTAGAGAAACCCGTCAGGTCTGGCAGCAATGGAGTTAATGTGTCAAGTCTACATGTGACTCCAGACCCACAGCAATATTGATCTTAATTGCTCTGTGGGCAATTAGGGATGGGCAATAAGTGCTGCCTAGCCGGCGACACCCTCATCCTGTGAATAAAGAAAGAAAGTCAAGTATGAGACTTCTGACTGAAGAAGTGTTATATTGGATTCAAAACATTAACTCTGTTTCTCTCTCCACAAATGGCGTCAGAGCTGCTGGGTAGACTGGGTTGTTTTCCTTAGAGTGGAGAAGACTGAGTTGGGGGGTACACCTGATGTAGGTGTACAAAGCTTTATGGGGTATAGGCAGGCCAGATAGGGAAATACATTTCCCCTTGGTAGAGACACGTCAACCATCGGGAACCAGTCTTGAGGTGTAAGGAGCGGGAGGCTTGGAGGGAATTTGAGGAAGATAATTCATTCAGTGTGCAGTGAGTATCAAGAACTAAAACAGAAATTGCTGGAGAAACTCAGCAGGTTTGGCAGCATCTGTTGGAAGAAAGCAGAGTTAACGTTTCGAGTACATCTCCGGACTCAGGACATTAGCTCTGTTGTTTTTTTCCAAAAGACGCTGCCAAACCTGCTGAATTTCACCAGCAATTTCTGTTCCTGTTTCAGGTCTCCCTCGGGTCTTTGTTTTATTTTCAGGTATCTGGAACTCGCTACCTGAAAGGGAGAGGCAGGAACCCTCAAGATATTTAAGAAATATTTAGATGAGCATACAAGGTTACAGCTCAAGTGCTGGAAAATAGGCCTAAATTAGATTGAGAAGGGCCTGTTTCCATGCTGGAAAAATATTAGCTCTATTTCAGATGGGAGTTAAGAGTCAGTGTCATTGCTGTGGGCCTGGAGTCCAGATGGGTTTTTACAACAGTCAGCGAACTAGCCCTTTAACTCCAGATTTTCAAGAAATTCACTTGTTACCATCTGCCGTGGTGGGATTTGCACTGGGATACCCAGGGCATCAATCAAGGAATCTGGATTGACAGCCCAGAATTCCGAATTACTTGTCCATTGATGTTACCGCTATACTACCATCTTGGTGCATGAGGTACTCCCCTCATGGGAAACCCAATGACGAACGGCCTAGGGTTGTGAGCAGGGCAGGGGAGGGAAATGAAAGGAAGGGGAGGGCCCTTTATTCAAAGGCATTCCGTCCCTGATCGACCCAATGAAGGTGGGGATGGGGGACAGTTCCCAAGGAGACCCACCCACTGGCCTTGCTGCCCATTCTTGCCATCACTCACCTGTGCTAGGCTTCCTGGACCTGGGTTGGCTGTTGGTACCCAGTGACGCTGCTGATCCAGAACAAGCTAAAGGCAGTAGCTCCTGGAGGGTGGGGTGACAAGTTGGGGGCTGGCACTTTCTCACTGGGACTTAATCCTCCTGAAAAGAGAATGCTCAGGTCTCTATGATTCTGTAGCCAGCAGGGGGAGGCAGTGGCCTCGTGGTATTATCATTGGGACTGTTAATCCAGAGACCGTGGTAATATTCTGGGGATAACACGGTGATGAGCTGGAGCAACACAGCGGGCCAGGCAGCATCAGAGGAGCAGAAAGCTGATGTTTCGAATCGGGACCCTTCTTCAGAACTGGGGAGGGGGAAGGAGGCTCAGAAATAAATAGAAAGGAGGGGTGGGGCTGGGGAAGGTAGGTGGGATGGTGATAGGTGAGTGCAGGTAGGGAATGGTGGGGATTGGTCAGTGAGATGGGAGGGGAGGCTAGGTGGGAGAGAAGATGGACAGGTTGTGTCAGGTCAAGGAGGCGGGGATGAGAGGGAGGGTTGGTCATGGGATGGGGCAGGGTTGGAGAGATTTTAAAACCGGTAAAATCCACATTTAGGCCATCAGACTGTAGGGTCCCGAGGCAGAATATGAGGTGCTGCTCCTCCAGTTTGCGGGTGGCGAACTTGTGACACTTGGAGGAGGATGGACATGTCGCCCAGGGAGTGGGAGGGGGAGTTAAAATGGTTCGCAACCAGAAGGTGTTGTCATTAGTCGTGTACAGAGCGCAGTTGCTCTACAGAATGGTCCCTGAGCCTCCGCTTGGTCTCACCGATGTAGAGGAGGCCACATTGGGAGCAGCGGATCCCCTCCCCCTCCCCCATTTCTGAAGAAGGATCCTGACCTGAAACGTCAGCTTTCCTGCTCCTCTGATGCTGCCTGGCCTGCTGTGTTCATCCAGCTCCACACTGTGTTATCTCTGACTCCAGCATCAGCAGTTCTTACTATCTCTGAGTGAGTAATATTCTGGGGACCTGTGTTTGAATTCTGCCATGGCAAATGGTGGAATTTGAATTCAATGGCGAAAAGAAAAACTTGGAATCAGGAGTCTAATGATAACCATGAATATATTTGTCGATTGTTTGGAAAAACCCATCTGGTTCACTGATGTCCTTCAGGGAAGGAAACTGCCATCCTTACCTGGTCTGGCCATTATGTGACTCCAGACCCACAGCAATGTGGTTGACTCTTAACTGCCCTCTGGGCAATTGGGGATGGGCAATAAATGCTGGCCTAGCCAATGGCATCCACATTCCATGAACGAATTTAAAAAAAGGTGAGAACCCCAAGGTCTCCAGTATATGTTCACCTACTCCTCCTCCTCTTTGTGACTGTGTCTTTTCCTTTTCGGATTTAACCAGTCAGCCTCATCAATCAGTGTGTGATGCACGTACTGTTAGATTCAGACTGACACTTACAGAGCAATCTGTCTGTACCGTGCTTCACTTCCTCCGATAACAGAAGCCTTGTCACAGCAGATAGATGTTGGATAGGCCTTTGTATTCCAGCGTGATTATCCCACAGTTGTATATGCTTTTCAAATGAAATGCCTGCGGATCTTCAAACATTTTTCACTATGAATCGCATTTTCTCGTGCAAGCTTTCTAACATCCCTCCGTAACACCACTGTGGGTGTCCCTGCAGCGCCATGGACTGCAACCTTTTTACACCTTGTTGAGGGCATTTAGGGTTGGGCCTGACCAACAATGCCACAATCCTCCAGAATTCCCCAAATCCTTATTTCCTTGTGCCTTGCTTTCTTTGAATTTTGAGCCACATCAGGGGCCCGCTGCGTTGTATTCACGTTAAGGCACAGCAAAAGGGCAGGCCTGATTTTACTTCTATGCTGGGGGAAGCAGCACTGGGATCCTCAAAGAGACAATGGGCCCAGCCCCCTGCCCCGAGTGTGAGGCCCCAGGGGCATTTAACTTGTTGACAGCAGGGATTTTACCATCTCCAGCAAGCGGTGATTGAGATGTCAGGCATACAGAGGCAGACTATGCCAGTAATGAGGGAGTGCTGCATTGTTAGAGGAATTGTCACATGGATAATCTATTAAACACGGATTCCCATCTTCCATCTCAACTGAGCTTAAAGAATCTCATGATGCTGTTCAGGTTTGAATGGGGAGTTTATCCTCTCTGTGCTGGCTAATATTTATCCCTCAAACAACAACAATGAGGGAAAAGCTTTTCCTGGACAGTATTACCTATCTGTGTTTGTGTCTGTGTGGCTGCTAATCTGTCTACATTACAACATTACCCTACACTTCCACTAGCATTTCATTGACTCTAAACTCTTTGGAACATCCAGAGGTCGTTTGAGGTACTATATAAATGCAAATTCTTATTGTTAAAATTACTCTTGCTTCATAATCTCTCTGATTTGGACCACAAACTCATTGAAACTGCAAAAACAACCATTAAAATGTTCTCAGTGGTGAACAGTAGCCACATAGAGATGCAGTAATTTGCGATGGGTAAGTATAGAAATCCTGAGATGAGCAGGTGACTTTTGACCAATGGTTGTTAAAGCTCCTCACGACTGAGCATTTTGCTCATGACTGGTCTTTTTCAGACTAGTTGATAGAGACCATTTGCTGATATTAGTGAACCACTGTATTATTGTCCTCTGTGACTGCCAGGACAGAAGAAGACAAAACTCAGTGGACCATGATCTTGTATCATCTACCAATTCCTGATGTTCTGTATATCATGATACCGATGAAACCACAAGGAGCTCCTGTATCACTTGCCTCTTGCCTCGGTGCAATCCCCACAACACTCAAGATGCTTGACACCATCCAGGACAAAGCAGCCCGCTTGATTGGCACTACATCCAGAAGCGCCATTCCCTCCACCACTGATGCTCAGTCTCACCTGGATCTACAAGTGTGCTATCTACAAGTGTGCTATCTACAAGATGCACTGCAGAAGTTCACTGAGGGTCTTCCAACAGCACTTTCCAAACCTGTGACCTCTCCCAGCTACAGGCACCCTCATGGGAACTCTGTAACTAAACCACTCACCATCCTGACTTGGAAATATATCACCGCTCCTTCACTGTCGCTGGGTCCTGGAGCTCTCTCCCTAAGGGCATTGTGGGTCAACCTACAGTAAGTGCACTGCTAGGGACAGGCAATGAATGCTGGCCCAACCAGCAATGCCCCCATCCCATGAATACATTTTTAAAAATATAGTCTTGGCGCCGAGAGACAGCCACACGAGAATGAGTGTGTTGAATTTGCTCAGAAACCGAGTGTGCTGTGTATCATGAGCCCTGATTGTGCCTCAGACGGTTGCTTTGTTGACCAGTGTGGCACTGCCAAATTATAGAAATGATTTTTTAAAAAGATTAATTCATGGATTGGGGGTTTGCTGGTCAATTGCCCAGAGGGCAGTTAAGAGTCAACCACATCTCTGTGGGTGTGGAGTCACATGTAGGCCAGACCAGGTAAGGGTGGCAGTTTCCTTCCCTAAAGGATCAGATGGGTTTTTTCCCCCACAATCAATTCACAGCCATCATTAGACTCTTAATTCCAGATAATGGAATCAGGATCTTTCAGGCTAATTCATAACTGCTGGTTTTTGCATTTCAGTCGCATTGAGTCTCACAAAATTACAGTGATTTAAAAAAAAAGAAGGTGCTGGAGAAACTCAGCCATCTAGCACCATCTGTAGATGTACTGATTAGGAGAAGGAGTAGGCCATTCAGCCCCTCAACCCTGCTAATGTTGTTGGTGGGTGATCTGATTGTACCCTCAAATCTGCATTCCCTTGCCCCTGATAACCTCTCAGCCTCTTACTTAGCAAGAATCTATCTACCTGTACCTTGAAGGTGTTCAAGAACTCTGCTTCCACCACCCTTTCAGGAAGAGCGTTCCAAAGACCCTCTGAGAGGAAAAAAAAATTTTACTGGGTGACGCCTGAATTTTAAGTAGTGATCTCCATTTCTTCCATGTGAGGAGACATCTTCTCCACATCTACCTTGTCAAGACCCCTCAGGATCCTGTGTTTCAATCAAGTTGCCTCTTGACTCTTTCAAACTCCAGCAGATACAAGGCTGTTCTCTCCACCTTCCCCATAGCAGTCAACCTGCCCATTCAGGTATTACTCTGGTAAACCTTCCCGTAACTGCTTCCGATGCAATTACATCGCACTAGGCCGAGGTTAGTGTTTTGAGACCAGTATGATTTTGCCTCGGAACTCCCGTTATGCCCTGGCCACGGAACCCTCCCAGAAGTGGAACCAACTTCTCTCTATTTACCCGAGTAGATTGTTGGTGAGTCCAGCGCAGGTGGCAGTGAGACAGTGACAGAAGTGCATCAGCCCAGCAGTGAAAGAGGGCACCTGAGGATTGGCAAACTCAACATTGGTTGGGTCCGGTGTAGATGGCAGCAAGACAATGGAAGAGGGTTGGCGGCACAGGCATAGTTGGTGGTGATAAGCTGGCTCACGGCTGATGGACTTCCTTTAAGCTCGACCTTTCAACTTCTTATTCCTTGTTCTTAAATTACTCAAAATGGCACTGGATTGTGGCAACATTTGAGAAGCTTTTCACTGTATTTCACTGATTTTCTCACTGTAGAATATATGTGACTGTAAATCTTTCAATCCAATTCTAATCTCTTCGTCATTATAAAGTCCTCCATCAGTGAAATGGGAGGAACAATTTATATCTATTGAGCACTTTTCTTGAACGGCGGACATCTCAAAACACATTACAGCTAATGATTTTTTTAAAAAATGTAGTCCCCCCTGTAGTGTAGGAAATACTGCAGCAATTTGTCCACAGCAAACAGCAATGAGAAGACCGAACAATCTGATTTTGTGATGTTGACTGAGGGTTAAAATATCATTCAGGACTCTGTGGAACTCTCCTGCTCCTCTTCATCATGAGATTGTTTGTCCTTATCTCAGAAGGCTGAAGGGCGGCCTCGGTTTATTGTTTCACGAGAAAAATAACAGCACCAGCACTCCTTCCATACTTGATTCAGGTGCTTGCATTTTGAGTGGGATTAAACAGGGAACCTTGCACAGGAGTTGCGGCTGTACAGGACATTGTTGAGGCCCCTCTTGGAATATTGTGTGCAATTCTGGTCTCCCTCCTATAGGAAAGATGTTGTGAAACTTGAAAGGGTTCAGAAAGGATTGACAAGGATATTGCCAGGGTTTGAGCTGTAGGGAGAGGTTGAATAGGCTGTGGCTATTTTCCCTGGAGTGTCAGAGGCTGAGGGGTAACTTATGAAAGTTTATAAAATCATGAGGGGTATGGATAGGGTAAATAGCTATTCCCCAGGGTAGGGGGAGTCCAAAACTAGAGGGCATAGGTTTAAGGTGAGAGGGAAAAGATTTAAAACAGACCCAAGGGGCAACTTTTTCACACAGAGGGTGGTGCGTGTATGGGATGAACTGCCAGAGGAAGTGGTGGAGGCTGGTACACTTGCAACGTTTAAAAGACATCTGGATGGGTATATGAATGGGAAGGGTTTAGAGGGATATGGGCCAAATGCTGGCAAATGGGACTGGATTAATTTAGGATATTTGGTCAGCACGGACAAGTTGGACTGAAGGGTCTGTTTCCATGCTGTACAGCTCTATGAGTCTAATAGTGAAATCAGCCCTGTCCTATTCAGTCTTTCCTACAGTTTTTGCAAGCTTCCAATTTTGGCAACATCTTTTGTTTCGTGCACTTTCACCAGTCTGGCAGTCACTCTGTCAAAACTGAGTTTATATTTTTAGACGATATGTCTTCATCACTTATCAAAATAGATTTCCTCTGCCAGTTTTGTTCATTTCACTGGATCTGTGGCTTGTTCAAATCATCATTCTTCAACATGTGATAGTGGGTGGTGCATTGAAGTATCTTCAGGAGGTCCTTATCTCCAGCAGATCCTGGCTTTGTCCAACTTCAGGCTGGGAAATTGGATGGCGCCTTGCCCAGTTTTGGGTACTAATTAGTTTCTCTTTATTTACTCGGATCAAAGTGATTCATGATTTGAAGGCCTCCATCCCAACCTTGTCTGGAGGAGACCAGCTCCAGTCTTTCTGCACAACTGAGGTTTCTCATCCCTGGTATCATTCCAGGAATTGACTCCCGCACCCTCTCCAAGGCTTTGTCGTTGTTGCTAAAGCGCGGTGTCCAGAACTGAACACAGTATGTCAGCAGAGGCCACACCAGTGATTTGTAAAGGCTTAAACACACAGTTTGTGTTTGTACATTCTATTCCTCTATTTATACATTCAGGAATCCTGTATTTTTAAAGCTTCCTCAATTTATTCCATTGGGGAGGTGATGGCCTAGTGGCATTATCCAGACAGCTAGGTAATGTTCTGGGGACCTGGGTTCGAATCCTGCCACAGCAGATGGTGGAATTTGAATTCAGTAAATATCTAGACCAAAGAGTCTTAGTGATGATCATGAATCCATTGCCAGTTGTCAGGAAAAAGCTCATCTGGTTCGCTAACATACTTTAGGGAAGGAAACTGCCATCCTTACCTGGTCTGGCTTATATGTGACTCCAGACCCACAGCAATGTGGTTGACTCATAACTGCCTTCTGGGCAATTAGGGATGGGCAACAAATGCTGCCCTAGCCAGCGACGCCCTCATCCTGTGAATGAATAAAAAAAATTTCAGAGACTTGTGACCATAAATTCTCAGATGTCTCTGTACTCACAACCTCCTTAAAATGGCATGATTTATCTTCTATTGTTGCTCCTCCTCTTTCCTACCCAAAAAAAAAAGTCAACATAACCCCAGTGGACTGTAGGCAGCTCTTTCATTGAGTGAATTTAACCGAGGATCACCACACCTCAAGCAAAGGGTGAAATTGAGAAGCCTGAGACTTTCAGTTGTTTCAGCGGCGGGAGTCCGGGAGGAAGCGCAAGGGCAGCCTGGGAAGGTGAGCTTTTCGGTTATAAAAGTCTTACCTCGCGTGACTCCATTTTTGGAGTAAGTGAGGTAATATGTTTGGGCGGTTGCTTTACCTGAAACACTACCTAGGTAGTGTCTCCCACCCATTCTCCTCCTCTAACCAAAAAAAAAGGTTCTGAGCGCTGATTTGGTAAGGCTACTAGTATATATATTTTTTAATTTGTCTGTTTGGGAATTCAGAACAGTGGGAATGGATGTTAGGGCAATTGTATGCTCCTCCTGTAGAATGTGGGAGGTAAGGGTCACCACTAGTGTCCCCACTGACTTCATCTGCGGGAAGTGCACCCAACTCCAGCTCCTCAGAAACCGTGTTAGGGAACTGGAGCTGGAGCTGGATGAACTTCGGATCATTCGGGAGGCTGAGGGGGTAATTGAGAGGAGTTATGGGGAGGTAGTCACACCTCAGGTACAGGCAAAAAGTAGATGGGTTACAGTCAGGGGACGGAAAGGGAACAGGCAGACAGTGCAGGGATCCCCTGTGGCCATTCCCCTCAAAAACAAGTATACCGTTTTGGATACTGTTGGGGGGGATGACTTACCAGGGGTAAGCCATGGGGTACAGGTCTCTGGCACAGAGTCTGTCCCTGTTGCTCAGAAGGGAAGGGGGGAGAGGAGGAGAGCATTAGTCATTGGGGACTCCATAGTTAGGGGGACAGATAGGAGATTCTGTGGGAACGAGAGAGACTCGCGGTTGGTGTGTTGCTTCCCAGGTGCCAGGGTCCGTGATGTCTCGGATCGTGTTTTCGGGATCCTTAAGGGGGAGGGGGAGCAGCCCCAAGTCGTGGTCCACATAGGCACCAACGACATAGGTAGGAAAAGGGATGGGGACGTAAGGCAGAAATTCAAGGAGCTAGGGTGGAAGCTTAGAGCTAGAACAAACAGAGTTGTTATCTCTGGTTTGTTACCCGTGCCACATGCTAGCGAGGCGAGGAATAGGGAGAGAGAGCAGTTGAACATGTGGCTACAGGGATGGTGCAGGAGGGAGGCATTCAGATACCTGGATAATTGGGGCTCATTCTGGGGTAGGTGGGACCTCTACAAACGGGATGGTCTACACCTGAACCAGAGGGGTGCCAATATCCTGGGGGGGAAATTTGCTAATGCTCTTCGGAAGGGTTTAAACTAATTCAACAGGGGGGTGGGAACCTGAATTGTAGCTCCAGTGTACAGGAGGTTGAGAGTAGTGAGGTCATAAATAAGGTTTCAAGGTTGCAGGAGTGTACCGGCAGGCAGGAAGGTGGTTTGAAGTGTGTCTACTTCAATGCCAGGAGCATCCGGAATAAGGTGGGTGAACCTGCAGCATGGGTTGGTAACTGGGACTTTGATGTTGTGGCCATTTCGGAGACATGGATAGAGCAGGGACAGGAATGGTTGTTGCAGGTTCCGGGGTTTAGATGTTTCAGTAAGATCAGGGAAGGTGGTAAAAGAGGGGGAGGTGTGGCATTGTTAGTCAAGGACAGTATTACGGTGGCAGAAAGGACGTTTGATGACAACTCGTCTACTGAGGTAGTATGGGCTGAGGTTAGAACCAGGAAAGGAGGTCACCCTGCTGGGAGTTTTCTATAGGCCTCCGAAAAGTTCCAGAGATGTCGAGGAAAAGATTGCAAAGATGATTCTGGATAGGAGCGAAAGTAACAGGGTAGTTGTTATGGGGGACTTTAACTTTCCAAATATTGACTGGAAACGCTATAGTTCGAGTACTTCAGATGGGTCAGTTTTTGTCCAATGTGTGCAGGAGGGTTTCCTGACACAGTATGTAGATAGGCCAACAAGAGGCGAGGCCACATTGGATTTGGTACTGGGTAATGAACCAGGCCAGGTGTTAGATTTGGAGGTAGGAGAGCACTTTGGTGATAGTGACCATAATTCGGTTACGTTTACTTTAGCGATGGAAAGGGATTGGTATATAAAGCAGGGCAAGAGTTATAGCTGGGGGAAAGGCAACTATGAGGCGATGAGGCAAGATTTAGGATGCATAGGATGGAGAAGGAAACTGCAGGGGCTGGGCACAATTGAAATGTGGAGCTTGTTCAAGGAACAGCTACTGCGTGTCCTTGAGAAGTATGTACCTGTCAGGCAGGGAGGAAGTGGTCGAGCGAGGGAACCGTGGTTTACTAAAGAAGTTGAATCTCTTGTCAAGAGGAAGAAGGAGGCTTATGTAGAGATGAGGCGTGAAGGCTCAGTTAGGGCGCTTGAGAGTTACAAGTTAGCCAGGAAGGACCTAAAGAGAGAGCTAAGAAGAGCCAGGAGGGGACATGAGAAGTCTTTAGCAGGTAGGATCAAGGAAAACCCTAAAGCTTTCTATAGGTATGTCAGGAATAAAAGAATGACTAGAGTAAGATTGGGGCCGGTCAAGGACAGTAGTGGGAAGTTGTGCGTGGAGTCCGAAGAGGTAGGAGAGGTGCTAAATGAATATTTTTCGTCAGTATTCACGCAGGAAAAAGACAATGTAGTCGAGGAGAATACTGAGATACAGTCTATTAGACTAGACGGGATTGAGGTTCATAAGGAGGAGGTGTTAGCAATTCTGGAAGGTGTGAAAATAGATAAGTCCCCTGGGCCGGATGGGATTTATCCTAGGATTCTCTGGGAAGCTAGAGAGGAGATTGCCGAGCCTTTGGCTTTGATCTTTATGTCGTCATTGTCTTCAGGAATAGTGCCAGAAGACTGGAGACTAGCAAATGTTGTCCCCTTGTTCAAGAAGGGGAGTAGAGACAACCCTGGTAATTATAGACCAGTGAGCCTTACTTCGGTTATGGGTAAAGTGTTGGAAAGGATTATAAGAGATAGGATTTATAATCATCTAGAAAGGAATAATTTGATTAGGGATAGTCAACACGGTTTTGTGAAGGGTAGGTCGTGCCTCACAAACCTTATTGAGTTCTTCGAGAAGGTGACCAAACAGGTGGATGAGGGTAAAGCAGTTGATGTGGTGTATTTGGATTTCAGTAAAGCGTTTGATAAGGTTCCCCATGGTAGGCTATTGCAGAAAATACGGAGGCATGGGATTGAGGGTGATTTAGCGGTTTGGATCAGAAATTGGCTAGCTGTAAGAAGACAGAGGGTGGTGGTTGATGGGAAATATTCATCCTGGAGTTCAGTTACTAGTGGTGTACCTCAAGGATCTGTTTTGGGGCCACTGCTGTTTGTCATTTTTATAAATGACCTGGATGAGGGCGTAGAAGGATGGGTTAGTAAATTTGCAGATGACACCAAAGTCGGTGGAGTTGTGGATAGTGCAGAAGGACGTTGTAGGTTACAGAGGGACATAGATAAGCTGCAGAGCTGGGCTGAGAGGTGGCAAATGGAGTTTAATGCGGAAAAGTGTGAGGTGATTCACTTTGGAAGGAGTAACAGGAATACAGAGTACTGGGCTAATGGTAAGATTCTTGGTAGTGTGGATGAGCAGAAAGATCTCGGTGTCCATGTGCATAGATCACTGAAAGTTGCCACCCAGGTTGATAGCGTTGTTAAGAAGGCGTACAGTATGTTAGGTTTTATTGGTAGAGGGATTGAGTTTCGGAGCCATGAGGTCATGTTGCAGCTGTACAAAACTCTGGTGCGGCCGCACTTGGAGTATTGCGTACAGTTCTGGTCACCGCATTATAGGAAGGATGTGGAAGCATTGGAAAGGGTGCAGAGGAGATTTACCAGGATGTTGCCTGGTATGGAGGGAAGGTCTTATGAGGAAAGGCTGAGGGTCTTGAGGCTGTTTTCGTTAGAGAGAAGAAGGTTAAGAGGTGACTTGATAGAGACATACAAGATGATCAGAGGATTAGATAGCGTGGACAGTGGGAGCCTTTTTCCTCGGATGGTGATGGCTAGCACGAGGGGACATAGCTTTAAATTGAGGGGTGATAGATATAGGACAGATGTCAGAGGTAGGTTCTTTACTCAGAGAGTAGTAAGGGCGTGGAATGCCCTGCCTGCAAAAATAGCAGACTCGCCCACTTTAAGGGCATTTAAATGGTCATTGGATAAACATATGGATGATAATGGAATAGTTTAGGTTAGATGGGCTTCAGATAGGTTTCACAGGTCGGTGCAACATTGAGGGCCGAAGGGCCTGTACTGCGCTGTAATGTTCTATGTTCTATGTTCTATGTTCTATCACGATAACCTCAGCCCGTATGGTGATTCAGTCTGCGCTGTTGTTGTCATAAACCATCCGTTCAGAAAACTGAGCTGAATAGATCACTCCACATCACTGTACTGTATTGCATCTGACTGTCTGCCAATCTTCAACAATCATTGTGAAATGCATTGCTGTCCTTCTCATTATTCACTATGTTTCCCAAATTTTGTGCTTTCCGCAAACTTTGAAATTAGGTCCTGGAAATCCAAGTTTAGGCTATTAATATCTGTTAGAAAATATCTACTGAGGAGCATCACTTTGTACCTCCCTCCAACTGAAAAACACCCAATCACATTGCTGTATGCTTCCTGTCCATTAGTTAAGTTAAATTCTCTACAATCACTGATCCTTTTAATCTTCTCACCTTCAGTTGCAAACCTATTACCTGGTGCTAAGTCAAGTGCATTTGGCATTCACTGCATCAGTCTCACTGTTTGGTTCATTGACCCTTACAGTTTATTCACCAAAAAGCTTGATGAGATTAGTCAAATATGATTTTCCTTTAAAAAGTGTGCGCCTTTTTTAAAAAAATTATTTAATAGCTCTTGTATTTCCAATTAATTTTACCTTGAATATCACCTCTAAATGTATCCACATCACCATATTAGGCTGGTTGGTCTGTAATCTCTCAGGTTTATAAGTCTCCCCTTTTATTGACTCAGAGAGTCACATTGACAATACTCCAGTCCTTTGGTACAACCGCAATCCGAGAGTAGGATTGGAAGATTGTGGTTAGAGTCTTCATAATTTCCGCTTTTACCTGGCTCAACATACACTGATGCATCCCGTTCGGTCCTGGTGACTTTCATCTATTGTGTTGTTTTCTCTTTGAAATGCCTCCCCTCTGTGTATATCCCATCCAATTTCTCCACTACTGCTGCCGCCCTCATGATATCCCTTGAAGAGGGAACCATATTAAGGAAGAAATAAGCAGGATACGGAAGACGTAAGTGGCACTGTAGAACTTGCTGAAATTCCGAGTGACTCACCAATCCAACCCTGTGGTCGTTTAAGGGTTGAGAATCTGCTGGGAAGCACAGATGCACCAACACCAGCGTCCTTGACCAGGTCAACATCCCCAGCATCGAGGCACTGACCCTCCTTGTTCAGTTACAATGGGCTGGGCACGTCGACTGCATGACCGACACAAGACTCCCAGAGCGGGTGCTCTACTCCCCACTCCAAAACAGCAGGGGAGTCCCAGGTGGACAAAGGAAATGCCTCAGCGATACCCTCAAGGCCTCACTGGTGCAGTGCGGCATTCCCACAGACACCTGGGAATCACTGACCCAAGACTGTGCAAAGTGGAGGAGGAGCATCAGGAAGAGCATCGAGCACCTTGAGACTCGCTGTTGGGAAAGAGTGGAAGCCAGGCAAGAACAGCAAAAGGAGCGCGCTGCCTCACCAACGCTCCACCCACCCCGTTCCATGACCATTCTCTGCCCCAAAGTGTAACAGAACTTGTGGTAGCAGCATCAGTTTGTACAGCCACCTACAGACTCACCCTGAAGATGGAACAGGGTCCTCCTAGTCTGTGAGGGACCACCAATTAGTGAAATGAATGGTTTAAGGACTCTTCTGGATCAGTGTCCCTACCCTTGGCCAGAGGGTCAGGGTTCAAGTCCTGCCTGATTAAAAGTATATAAGCTGGAACAAATTACAGAGACTCTGTCGGCTGAGCATTCGTGTAATTGGTCTTTAATAAACAAAACAGAATAAACAGTTGATCAGTCCTGGTGTGAGACTGGTAATGCTGTATTGAGCGAAGACAGAGCCACAGCACTGCACTTTGGCATTAAATTACTACATGTTGGCAGCATGCTCTTTAAAGAAAATAGATCAAAAGCACACATTTAATATCGCAGCCATGCTCTCTACAAGACAGACTCTTTTCCTCCACTTCATCTTTGAGAACTCTTTTACCACTTGTGTTCAAAATTTGCCGTTCTTATTTACCACCGCATATATTCACATGCATGGCTCGTTGTCCCACTCATTTCCTTCATCCTTGGTTCCAGACTGAAATATTATACACACTGTTCTTCTCTTCCGTATCTCCCTACATGAACCTTTGCTGGAGTTGCAACATATGTTCAAATGGAGTTCATCTCTCCTGTATAAACTGGCAAATATCATTTCTCAACATGTTTAATGTTTAACGAAGATCTGTAGAGTAACCGGTGAAGTGTAACTGTTGGTTTGTGTGCTATCCTTATTCCCCTGTATGCCCCAACACACTGGCCACCCTACCTTATTTAGAAACACATCAGAACTGACTACAAGACTCCTGTGACCTTTTTGAATAAGGATAGCACAGAAACTAAAAGGCACACTTTGCCAGTTATTCTCAAAGACAAAAGACCCCATACCCACAATGAGCAGGACAAATGTGATATATAAAATACCACGCAGCAACTGTGAGAATAGGACAGATGGGCAGGAAACTCGCCACCAGGATACATATACACCCACTCGCACCAAAATGGCACGATCAACTCTCCCTCATTTTAATACACTCTGACATAGAAGGACATCATTTTGACTGGGACAAATTTACAGTACTAGGACAAGCGAGACAAAGACAAACACCAGTATTCCTGGCGGCCTGGTTTTCAACCACCGATGCAATTAACAAATATATTGAAATAGACCCCATCTACGTACCTCTACGGTACAAAACTGGAAACAAGTCTGCCCACCATGAGAGACTGGACCATATAAATTCAGAGCGGGACAGAACAACAGCGCTTCAACGGAGGCTACATATTTCTCAAGACATGATTGGGGATCTGAGTCAAGATATCCTTGGCTGGCTACAGGGTTTGAGAACCACAGAAGTTTAGTGTGTATATGCATACAGCATGGATACAGTAAGCATTACAGAAGATAATAATATGCAGAAATGAACACTGAGCTATTAGACCCAGGCTGACTGTAGGCTAATAATGCTGGAGCGATGTGAGCAGTGAATGTCTACACTTTGCAGCTCTCACCCATCTCTCACGTCTCACCTGCTCCCAAGCAATAATTTTCAGCTCTGACTTTTTATTTGAAACCTTAAACTATTTAAAATCATGAATGAATATCTTTTGAATTTCCTCCACTAGTTCTGCCTCACAGATTTTTATAGCTGTTCCTTTACTCAACCTGCATCTGGCTCTGTCATTTCACCGACACAAAGTGAAAACTTCTATCTTCCAACCAAGTAGATTAGGGAGGGCCAGAGGAAAAAAGGATATATACTTCATTGACTATTTAACAGCGCTGCAGAAATTTTTTGAAGTAGGAACAATGTGATCGTTACTAAATCTCTCATTCAATTTTAAATGCTTGTAACAAAATGGTTAAAATTCTAGACTTCAAATTGCATGCTGATGAATGTAATTCATTGCAACTTAACTGTACCCCTGAAAGTTGACTTTTCAAGTAGCAATTGAGCCATTGATATCACAGGATCCTTACAGTGTGGAAGCAGACCATTCAGCCCCTTGAGTCCACAGCAGCCCTCCAAAGACCATCCCACTCAGAACCACCACCCTGTCCCCGTAACCCTGCATTTCTCATTGCTAATCCACATAACCTACGCATCCCCAGACACTATGGGCAATTTAGCATGGCCAATCCACCTAATCTGCACATCTTTGGACTGTGGCAGGAAACAGAGCAGCCGGAAGAAACCCACGCAGACACGGGGAGAGCATGCAAACTCCCCACAAGTAGTTGCCGGAGAGTGGAATTAAACCTGGGTTCCTGGTGCTGTGAGGCAGCAGTGCTAACCACTGAGCCACCATGCTTCCCAGATATTAAGTTCACTTCTTGGCTGAAATAGCTCATTCTTTGGCAATCATGTCCTTTTGCATTGCTTGGATATTTGCAACATGCACTCCCTGAACAGGCTAGAACTCTTTGAGGTGTTCCTAATAGCAGTTTATGTTCAAATCGTACATTTTTTTTTCTTCAGGATACCTTGGGAGATTTATTTGCAGCACAAATTCTCATTATTCCACAGGCAAAGGAATGTAACATTGCTGAGAAATGAAGGTGATGATCAAGTCAACACAGCTCAGCAAACACAAGTGATTTATGTTATTAATTTTTCATAAACCACCACTGCTACATTTTCCCTTCTACTTCTGCACTATACTGTGATACCATTTGACTGTCAGAATAAAAATGAAATGAGGCCATTATTCTGACTAGACCTGTGCGATATTACTGGTTCAGACGGACGTGGGAGAACCGGAAGGTTCTGCTGCGTCATCTCCATGTGAAGATGGTGAGCTGGACCACCCAGAGCCTCAGCCACGATTCGGACTGTGCCTGTATTTTGCAGGGGCTAGGCTTAGGGTTATTTGAATAGAGAATCCAGGAGAGCAAATGAAATTAGGATACAGAGTAACCATGTTGGAACTGACTGATAGACTAGACTGCAAGGCTCGATTTTGATTTGATTAGATTTAGTACTGTTGTGTATACCAAGGTACAGTGAAAAAGTGTTGTCAATGTACTTAAGAATTAGAATTAGGTTTTTTGTGTGTATTCAAGTTACAAAAGGTCGGGAGTACAATGGAGGGTGTACAATGTCACCAACATACGGCACAATCTTAGGTACAAATCGGTACAAAAAAATAGAGAAATAGGAAAAAAGTTACACTACATTACACATATACATGGTATAAGTTGGGAAAATAAGAAATAAAGCTAAAAAGATAGATATTACAGTCGTTGTATAAGGTCACCTTCCACATGGTCTGCCCAGGCTCCACCGGCAGCCATCTTTGCCCTGGGCCCACAGGACATCATCCCCAGTTTGCAGGCAGATCAAATTATACAAGTGTATCCAGGTAACAGAACAAAGTGCAGGATACAGCGTTACAGCTGCCAAGAAGGTGCAGAGAGAGAGATCAACATTAACGTCATTAATTTTAAACAATCTTTAATGAAGTGGAACACCCCAATTGCGCACATATAAGAAAATCCCAAATTACCGGTCTTTTCCTGAAATGACTCATCTTCATCAAGGCTGTAACTAAGGCAGTAGAACTAACCTCAGCACCATTCAGCTCAGGAAGGAGGTTCCAGACTGGACCCTGCTGGAGGGTTTAGCATTCAGATAATGCCATGAGCTGGAACTGCTTGTAGCTGTACTAGTGAGTAACATTGGATTCAGAAAGGAGCAAAACCCTTTGTTTCAGCACAGCAAGCAGACTCCCACGTACTTGTGAAAACTTAGCAAACTCCACCTCTGTGTATGCCATTATCTGGTTGCGAAGGAAAGTTGTAATCGGGAAAGAAACATTCTTGGTGAAGAATAGAAATACATTCTAGGGGAACTCGTCGGATGAGACCACCACTGAACTGGTCAAAGGTGTATACTTGTGTATCTCTGGAATTTTTCTCTCGAAATGAATGGTAGTGATGTGGGTCAAACACCTTGCCAATATGGTTAGGCTGCCCTGTAATGTTTGCACACTTAACATATATCTCAAAGATTTGGTTCTTATCAAGATCTACGTCTTGAAGTTTACTAACAATCCTAACTATTTACATTGCAATAATATCTCAATGAATGGAGAAAAAGACTTGGGAGTGTGTATTTACATTAGTGCTTACAATGGTATCTCTGTAGATTATATTATAGGGACAGCATAGTGGCTCAGTGGTTAGCACTGCTGCCTCACAGCGCCAGGGACCTTGGTTTGAATCCACCCTCTGGCAACTAGCTGTGTGGCGTTTGCACATTCTCCCCGTGTCTGCGTGGGTTTCCTCCCACAGTCCACAGATGTGCAGGTTGGATGGAATGACCATGTTAAATTGCCCGTAGTGTCCAGGGATGTGTAGGCTAGGTGGCTCAGTCATGGGAAATGCAGGGTTACAGGGATAATGTAAGGGGATGGGTTTAGTTGGGATGCTCTTCAGAGAGTCGGTGCGGACTCAATGGGCTGAATAGCCTGCTTCCACACTGTAGGGATTCTATTCTATGATTATATAACTGACTGACTTAACACACTAGACTGACCCTGTTGCATAGGCAGCATGACTGAAATCAAGATGGGTACATTTACACTGACATGTCATATAACTGTCTTAAAGGTACAATGCCTGGTTGCAATATTACATCAGTACTCTGAAACCCTGATTTTGTGGTTCAGACAACCATTACAACTTGGCAACAACTCTTCCCAATTCAGAAGTAACTCTCTTTTTATATAAGTAACAAAAAGTGTTCTGAAGAAGAGTCAAATTGGACTCGAAATGTTAACTCTCCATGGATGCTGCCGTATCTGTTGAGTTTCTCCAGCTATTTCTGTTTTAATTTTTTTTCATACAACTGATGGGAAACGATGAAGAAAGTTTCCATCTTATTTACAAGGGGAGCTGGTGGGGTAGCGGTATTGCCAGTGTGTGAGTAATCCCAAGAGTTAGGCTAATGTTCTAGAGACAAGTTTGAATCCTACCACAGCAGATGGTGAAATTTGCATTCAATTAATAAACCTGTAATTAAAAGCTGGTCTAATATAGGATCATAAAACAACTGTCAGTTGTAGTAAAAATCCCATCTGGTTCATTAATGTTCTTTAGGGAAGGGAAACATGCTTTCTGTACCTGGTTTGGCATGCATGAGATTCCAAACAATGTTGTTGACTCTGAAATGGCCTAGCAAGCCACTCAGTTGTAGCTGACTGCTACAAAAGCTGACAGAAGAAATGAAACATGATAGATCCATGAAAGCACTGGAAAAAGACAGTGCTGCACACAGTCCTGTCAATACCTCCTTCATAACATTTGGGAGCTTGTGAGAGTACTCGGGGAGCTACCCCACACACTAATGAAGCAACAGGCTGATACAGTCATATTCATACCTCACAGACAATTTCCCAGGCACCATCATCACCAGAAGTGTGGGACAATAGTTTATCGTCTAAGGGAAATCAAGCAGGGACGACTTTGGACCTCACGAAGTCTCATAGCATCGGGTCAAACATGGTAAAGGAAACTTGCTGATTACCACTAACTGTTCCAACCGTGATAGATCTGTCAGTACTCTCCCTTCGCCACCAATGTGAGCAGCATCTGGTCAAAACCCTGGAAGCAGCGAGGACACAGAATGTACTCAGGGTGGTGGGTAATCATTGGCCATGGGTTGGTAGCGCTGCTACTGACCACAACAATTGTCTGGGTCTGGGACAGATGGTGAGGGAGCCAACAACAGGGAGAAAATGTGCTTTCCCTCGTCTTTACCAGCCAGCTGCAGGTTCACCTGTCCAGGGCAGTATTGGTAAGAGTGACCACTCACAGTCATTCATTGTGTTGTATGGTACTATTGTCATCATAAATCAGGTAGAACTCTGAATAACAACTCAAGACTGGGGATTCATGAGGTGCTGTGGACCATCAACAGCAATAAGATTATCTTCAAACACAATCTGTACCCTCATATTCCTCACTCTACAATTACCACCAAATCAGAGGATCAGTGCGGGAGAACATGCCAGGAATAGCACTGGGCATACCTATAAATGAGGTGCCAACCCGGAGAAGACTACCTACATGCCAAATCGCACAAGCAGCCAGCAGTAGAAGGTGGCTTGAACTGCAAGTGGGTTAAGAAGGCAGCTCACCACCAAGTGATGTTGAAATGACGTCACTGTTGGTGGATCATAACCTGGGAACCTCCTCACTAACAATAGTGTGTGCACTGATATCACTTGCACTACAGCAGTTAAAGAATGCAGCTCACAACCACCTTCTCCATGTCAGTTAAGATTGGGCAATAAACACTGGCCCAGGCAGCGAATGTCTGCATTTTGTGAATGAATAAAGGAAAGCAGGATTTTATAAACTCTTAATAATCCTACTGGAGGAAAAGTCACCATTCTGAAATGGAATTTTCCAGTTTCTGGGATCACTCCCTTGGTCAAATAGCCAATGGATCTTGCATCAATCAGGCAGCTGATTGGCTGTCTGTGGGCTTTCTCACAGCATTTAGAACCCAAGGCAGTAAGTCCCATCTGCCTGGAGCTGCTGGCCAATCAGAGACCACCATCTTGAAGCCTCAACATTACTATGGCGTAGGTCGTGGCTGCTGCTGGGACAGCATCGCTCAGGGCCCCAGACACGGGTCTGCCACAGGAGATGTGGGCATTGTTTCTAACGTAAGGGGGGCAGTTTGTAGGCTTGGGGGTCATGGGGTGAGGGACAAGGGGGGGATTTTGGAAGCGAGAGCAGAGAGACAGCTCTCAGCTGTCAACCACCCCCCCCCCCCCCCCCCCACCCCAACCCTCCATCCCCCACCCCTCACCCCCACTTTGTCCTTGGTCCCTGGTGCTGATCAAGGGTTTGCCTCCTCAAACTGACAGCCCACCCCCTATTGGGTTTATCTGTTAGGTTGGCCGGTTCTCTCCCAGCCCCCTGGAGTTGAAGTAATTGCGCCTGGAATGGAGATGGCCTTTAAAAGGCCTTTAATTGTCTATTTAGCAGTGGTCAGGAAAAACCGCCCCATCCAGGACTTAACTTCCGAGCTGGTGGAAAGGGGACACATATCTCCTCGATGCCATCTTTGGACTAGCTGCCCCTCCTACCTGCCACCTTCTCTGGAAGGGGTACAGAACAAAGTCACCAGAATGATGTTGGATCTAAAAGTGTTAAATGATGACAGATGGCGCAGAATATGTACTGTATTGTCTTTTATTCCCTTGTGTGTCGGTGATGATTGGAGGATCTGACTGAGATATGTAAGACCTTTAAAGGATTTGAAGAGGTAGATACAGAAAAATAAAAACATTTCTGCTGGTGAGAGAGTTCAGAGCAAGGAAGCATCATCTTATCATTAGACCTTGGCCTCTTACAAAGCATATCATCTCTCACACGCAGTTATGATTGAACAAAAATTTTTAAAACTGATTTTTAAATCATTATTGTAAGACATGAGTATTAGTGCCAAGGTAGGCACATGGAACAAGGTGCATATAATCTCTTGTCAATTTGAAAAGCAGCAGGGTTGAAAGTACTAGTTCCTGCGTTAGTTTCTCCTTTTGCTATGGTACAGTGGAGACCCTATCTCGTGTCTACACTTGGCAAGTGGGTGATTATCTCAGAGATCAAGACTTGATGCAGGGCTCAAAGCAAATGGTCAACTGCCTGTGTAGCAGGATGGCTAAACTGCCCTGACATCCTGTCGCTGGCCCTTTGCCTCTTTGCAAAAGCTGAAATGAAGTGTTCAGTTTTAAAGATTTTCATCCCAGTCATGAGAAATTATGGAACGTTGACAGTCTTGAGATAATCTGTCCACAAAGCATTGGATTCAATCTACAGAAGGAAGTTCAGCTTGGAAAAACCATGGTATGTCTGTCGTGTCTCAGCAATAGTACTTGCAGAGTCAAAAGCTTGTGAGCGCGAGCTCATTAAAGAACTTTTTAAAAAACTAAATTGGCTCTGAATCCTTTCTTGTTTAAATTGAACCCGTAGGTCCAGGCAACAGTGGGAAAGTATGCCAATTGAAATTATAAATTTGTATAGCCGAACAAAGGCTTCTGAAAGCTCAGAGATATTATGCAAGATTTGAATTGCTTCCTTGGTGAGACCATCAAGGGTTAGACACTGTCAAAGGGGGTGAGAGCTTTCAGCTCATTGTTTAAGAAAAGAACGTGAAACAGCAAAATTAATTCCAATCACCTCATCTGCCAGTAGCACAATTATCATCTCTCCAAAAGAAATCAATAGGCAATTTCAAGTCTATTATAAAAGATTATATTAATACAAATGTTCTCAATTTAAGAGCACAATAGGATTTCTCCAGGTTACTTTGTATAGCTGTAGTCAACTTAAAAGACAAAATCCAGGAAGGGGCTTCTTGAGGCACAGTGATAGTGTCCCTATCTCTGAGTCAGGAGATCTGGATTCCAGTCACGCACCACCCCCTCCAGAGGTGTGTCATAATGTCTCGGAACAGATTAGGGAATACAAAAGAAACAAAATTTGTTGGACTTCTTGTGGTAGTGTCCCTACCTCTGAACCAGGAGGCCCAGGTTCATGTCCCACCTACTCCAGAGGTGGTAGTAACATCTGTCAACAGTGCAGTTAGAAAATATATAGACCCAGGTACTAGGGTTCGAGTCTGTACAGGTTGATGAAAATGACTAGACAAAATTTAGTGGCAGTGTCCGCCCATGTTGAGTACGTGTGATCAAGGTGATTTCTCAGGACATCAGATTCTTAAATTCAAATGTTATGGCTTGCAGCAGGGGGTGGCATTGCTGAGGGACCCTGAACATTGGAATGGACCTTTTTTGGAATAAAAAGATGTCTTTGAGGAACGGAGGGCTCATGGGAAGAATGAGCAAACAGATAGAGGATTCCTCAGACCAATGTAAATAGCTGTTGTCGTTCCATATTGTAAATACTTCTTTGTTTAACTTTGCCTTCATGTTTGTAATCACCTGACGGGGTCAGTGGAATGATCATGATCTTTGGATCATCCATGTCCAAATCTCAGCTTGCACTAAATGATCACATGAGTAGTTAAATCAGAGCAAGACTCCTGTGTAGTACTGAAGGGTGGCTGCATACAGCATAGGGAAGTACAGCACCTAATGTTGTACCAAATATGACAGCAAATTAAACTAATCCCTTCTGCCTGCCCTTGGTCCATATCCCTCCATTGCTTTCACATTCATGTGCTTATCTAAAAGCCCCTTTAAACATCCCTTTTGTATCTGCCTCCACCACCACCCCTGGTAGGGTGTTCCAGACACCTACCGCTCTCTGTGTTAAAAAAGCTTGCCCCTCACATCTCCTTTGAACTTTCCCCCTCTCACCTTAAATGCATGCCCCCCTAGTATTAAACATTTCAACTCCTGGAAAAAAAGATTCTGACCGTCAACCCTATCTATGCATCTCATAATTTTATAGACTTCTACCAAGCCTCCCCTCATCCTCTGCTGCTCCAGAGGAAACAGCCTGAGTTTTACTAGCCTCTCCTTGTAGCTAGTGTTGGAAGATGCAAATCGCACAGCACACTGGGCGGGGGGGTTGCATTAGTGGCTGGATTTTGTGGCTCATGTACTGAATGAGCATATTAGGTTGCTGGTTCTGGGAAAGGAATTGAGGATCTGTTTCATGTAAATTACATTGACCTCTTAAAGGATCGCTTATCAACAATTGAATAATTCCACAGTTAGTTTAGTTAAAACAGTCAAACACATTACATGTTGTGAAGCAGGCAGTACAACTCGTTTCTGTGTGTAGAGCTGGAGGAGCACAGCAGGCCAGGCAGCATCAGAGGAGTAGGAAAGCTGACATACTCCTGCTCCTCTGATACTGCCTGGCCTGCTGCCTTCCTCCAGCTCCACACTGTGTTATCCCTGACTGCAGCATCGACAGTTCTTACTATCTCTGGTTTCTGTGTGTGCAGCATGTAAACCTATGGCAGACAATTGCCAGGTAGAGTCACAACATTGTATACACATAACAAATGGAGTTCTTAAAGGTGAATGCTTTTAAAGGCAAGGTAAGCATACAATAATTTGCAACCATCAAAGTCCATTTTAGCATTTTATTTGCCCCATGAAGGTAACCTGCATTTGTACCAGTTTATACCCCTGAGAAGGAAAAGCTCCATTTTATAGAAAACTGGCCGTAGACAACTAAAGAGATAAGGGACAGCATACAACTAAAAGGAAAGGCATACAAACATACAAGAAACAGCACTGATTCTTCTGAATAGGAAAGATACATAGACCCAGCAAAGCATCACAAAGAGGCTTATAAGAACTATTAAAATGGATTATGAAAGGAAACTTGCCAAAGACATCAAAATCAAAAAGAAGAAATTTTATAGTTAAATAACAGGAAATTGGGTGGTCAGGAGCAATGTTAGCCCACTAAAGGCTGAAATTAGGGACGTTGTCAATGACTATGGGGAAATGGCCAACATAATGAATAATTACTTTGCCTCAGTATTTACAGTAGAAAAGGACGATAGTTTGTCGGAAGTCCTGAGGAAATTAATAATGGATCGGGGACAGGGAATGAAGAAAATTAAGTAAAACATCGCTAATGCTGAAATGAAGGGAATTAAAGAGTGCCAACCCCCAAGTCCTGGCGGTTTCTATCTGAGGGTGGTAAAGGAAGTAGGGGAGCACTATGTAGATACCATAACTCTAATTTTTTCAGAGTACCCTGGCTACAGCAGTCACCTCTCTGGATTGGAAAAATGTGCATGTCATTCTACTTTTTAAGAAGAGTGAAAAAGGAAAGCCAGGGAATTACAGAGCAGTCAGCCGAACATCTGTAGTGCGGAAATTGTTGGAGTATATAATCAAGGATGGGGTAACTGAATGCCTTGAAAATTTTCAGTTAATCAGGGACAATCAGTGTGGATTTTTGACAGAGATAACAAGGTGTAGAGCTGGATGAACAC
>NC_063349.1:4434439-4531734 GCF_021869965.1 Rhincodon typus
TGACAGGTTGGTCATGCCTAACATACTGCATTGAGCTTTCTGAAGCGGTGATTAGGGTAGTAGACAGGGGAATGTCTGTGGATGTTGTTTATATGGATTTCCAGAGGACATTTGGTAAAGCCCCATATAAGGGACTGTTAACTAAGGAAATTTAGAGCAAATTACTGACATGGCTGAAAAATTGGTTAAGTGGCAGGCGACAGTACATTGGGACAATGAATAGATACTAATCAAATTGGTAGGGTTTGACCATTGGTGTCCCACAAGATTTAAAAAAAAAGGCAAAGAACTGTGGATGCTGGAAACCTTAAACAAAAACTGAAATTACTGGAGAAACTCAGCAAGTCTGGCAGTATCTGTGGAGAGAAAGCAGAGTTAACATTTCGGGTCTGGTTCTGTAAAAGGGTCACTGGACCCAAAATGGTAATTTTGCTTTCTGTCCACACATGCTGCCAGACCTGCTGAGTGTCCCGCTAGGATCTGTGTTAGAGCCTCAGTTAATCACAATGCTTACTAAGGACTCGGATAATGGCGTAGAAAGTCATATGTCTGAATTTGCTGATGACACTAAGTTAGGCAGTATTGTAGACAGTAAAGATGATAGTCTATCATCTATCATCATTAGGAAGCACTTCGACACGCAGAAAGGATGGTAGAGGTTTGGAACCCTCTTTGACAAACAGCAGTGGATGCAGGATCAGTTGTTAATTTGAGATGGATAACTTTTCGTTAAGCAAAGGTACTAAGGAATATAGGCCAAAGGCATGTTAGTTAGACCACAGATCAGCCATGATCTCATTGAACGGCGGAATAGGCTTGAGGCGTTGAATGGCCTATCTGTCTTCCTGTGTACCGGTGCAGTCATCCTGTGGAGCCCTTAATTGGAGAGCTCTTATTTCAGCACCCGATTTGCCCAAGGACAACCCTCGTTCATCTCTGAAACTACCTCAGACACTAAAAATAAGAAATCTGTGTTGACCCACCAACATTCCCTTCACAGTGCCCTCCATCACCAGCTATTCCTTCAGCCATCCAGGTTCAAATCTTTGGCTATTCCTCTTCAAACTCCTTTCCGTCTTCACATCTCTGAGATCCTTCTTTTATATGAATTTCTTTTCAACATAGCTCCCAGTGGCTGCTTCATATTTGAGATTTGATGCGTGTCTCCCCAGCAGACAGTGGGAGGTAGGGCCATGTGAAACCCACGAGGCTTTGTCAGGTGATGGGCTGGTTTGGGCCAAATATACCTTCCTGGAGGCCACTCCTGGACACAGCTGAAATGGGGGGGAGAGACTGGAGATCTATTCACCAGGTAGGATGCAGACCTCTGTCTGTCTGTATGGGTCATTTACCTGCCACAGGGTTTGGGCTGACGTACTGTCCTACCCCACCCTCCAAAATGATCTGGCTACAGCCGCCATTTTGAGTTTCAACTTGAACGTTGGAGGGACAGTGGCCTCCAACTCGAAACTCCCACACTTGCCTCACCTCACGGCCTCTTGAGCTGCAAGGCCTCTGATAGGCCCTCCACCTTTGTGAAAGCCATTGGGTTGCGAGCCTCTCCTGTAAGGCCGCATGGTGGGGGGGGTGGGGGTGTGATAATGACCGCAAATGATTTACCCGGTGTTACACTGCTGAATTCTGAACCCCACCCCCAAAAAAAACCCCATTTGAACCTGATCGAGATGGTTCAGAAATCTGCCGGGAGAACATGGCCCCTGGCTCCTGTTTTGCTAGCCTGCGCCATGGAAGCTCACTGCAATGCTTGACCGAGTGACAGGCACTATATAAATGTAGGCAGCCGTCACAGCGTTAAAGGACCCAACCTTACGAATTAGTTCTCTCTTGCCCTGCGCCCCAGTGCTGACATTCCTCACGTTACCATATCAAAAAAAAAACGCAAAATTGGGAGGGAAAAAATTGCAATCGACTTTTTGTTCAAAAAGCGACATTCCATTTTTGTGATATCTATTCTTCATCCAGGTCATAAATAACAAATAGTCTGTTTAATAAAGGCAGATTCCAGTCGTTGAAGCCCAGGGCACCATTAATCAATGTTTCAAGGGCACACGCAGATTTTGATGACTCACATAACAGGCTGTGTGTCCGTGCAAAATAAATTTACCCTTCTACACATTTTGACAAGAGTTTGGGCTGTCTCAGCAGCGGGTTCAAATTAGGGGCTTCAGTTTTCTAAATCTTTGTGCCACCAATTCATATCCTTAGTTTAGCGCGGGTTCATTTCCTCGGTTTGAGATTAAAGGGGGCACACTGCCAATTGGCGTAGCATTGCCAACTCTGGCGAATTTCCAGGAGGTTTTGTCAACTTTCATCTCGAACTACATCATTCAGTCAGACTTGTTCCTGACTCCACTAGTCATCCAAAATAAATTTTTTAAAAAATCATCTTAAAGGCCAACATGATTTGTTCACGGCACTGTCTTGGGAATTCTGGGACAATCTGGAAAGGGATGTTAAGGTATGCGAGCTGATGGATTGGTTGATATTTCCTGAGCCAAAGCAGAAGTGTTAGAGTCAGCTCCTGATGGCAAGGGTGAGGCTGGGTAAGATATCCAGCACTCCCTTTCCGGATCCGATCAGTAGGTACTCCTGGAACACCCTGAGGATGCCCATTAGGCGAGCACAGGATCAGATCTGGCTTTGAAACCTCCCCCCACCACGGCCAACATGTCAGGCTGGTATTTCCCGTACGGGACTCCTAGGCCCCAGCATCAGACTGAAATGGACGCCAGTAATTGCCACTGTTGGAGCCAAAGTCAGTGAGACCTCCAGGATTGGCCAATTAACGAGCAGCGGCCGGGGGTCCTTGTCCAATCAAGGATGTTGGTGGGTAGACGGACAATTGGAAGACTTCTAGCTCAAAAAGGAGCAGGATTAGACATCGGGTTAAAGAGAGATAAGGGTGGGAGGCAGCAAAAATGTCTATTTGTGGCACCTGACGTATGCAGGCAGGCCAGGCCTCTAGGCCCACCTAGAGTACTGGCCATCAGTCTGCTCACTCCATGCAGCTGAACTGCACTTCATGTACTTGAGGAATGTGGACAATCCCATTGGCTGTCTTTAAGTGACCTGGAACAGATTAGATCACCTCCCTTTTGTATGCAGGTGCATTGTTTTCACAGCATTACCCTTCCTCTGCACAGGAGATATGCTTCCATCCCTATTATACTGAGGCTTACTCTTCTAACAATCTGACTGTGCTGAGTTGTGGTCGGCCTGTTACAGGAAGGATATTATTAAGTTGGAGGGGGTTCAGAAAAGATTTACCAGGATGTTACCGGGAAAGGAGGGCTTGATTTATAAGGAGAAGCTGGATGGGCTGGGACTTCTTTCACTGGCGTGTAGGAGGTTGAGGGATGATCTTATTGAAGTTTATCAAATCATGAGGGGTATAAATTTGTGAATTATAGAAGGTGAATGGCAGGTGTCAAAAACGGAAGCTGCTGGAAAAGCTCAGCAAATCTGGCAGCATCTGTAAAGAAAAAATCAGAGTTAATGTTTTTGGTTCTGAGGAAGGGTCACTGGGCCCAAAACGTTAACTCTGTTTTTTTTCCTTCACAGATGCTGCCAGACCTGCTGAGCCTTTCCAGCAGCTTCTGCTTTTGTTCCTGATTCACAACATCCGCAGTTCTTTCGGTTTTGAATGACAGGTGTTGTTTCCCTACAGTGGGGGATTTCATGACTAGAGGGCATATCTTTAAAGTGACAGGAGAAAGATTTTAAAAAGGCACGAGGGGCAATTTCTTTTACACAGAGGGTGGTTCATGTGTGGAATGAACTTCCCGAGGAAGTGGTGGGTATGGGTACAGTTACAATGTTTAAAAGACATTTGGATAAGTACATGAATAAGAAATGTTTGGAGGGATATGGGTCCGGTGCAGGCAGGTGGGACTAGTTGAGTTTAGGATTATGGTTGGCATAGACTGGTTGGACCAAAGGGCCTGTTTCTGTGCTGTATGACTGTAGACGGGAGAAGCAGCTTATAGATGTGTTCGTGAGGAGAATCGAACAAACAGCAACACTCTACACAGATTCAAACTTTTTGAGACTTTCCATTTGAGCCAAGACTACCATGATTAGAAGTCATTTTTCTATTGCTGCCAAGAATTTCTCCAAGCAAGTCAGTGCTTTCAAAATTCGTGGCAATTTTTAAAGTTAGTCCTCAATAAATAGACTGTGCCAGCGAGCAGTAAATAAAGGAAAACAAATGACCTATGCTGGCAATTACTGGGATTCAACGTGAGAATAATGCACTTACAGGTCTTCCAGTAAGAGTTTAATGCTCGGCGTGCTCTCAAGTTTGAACTGAAATTTTCCCAGAATGCCACTTTTCCCGAACTTGTGTCCGCACAGTGATTGCAATTAATTTCAGAAGCAGCAAATGAGCGATTCCACAACAATGGATTATATCAGTATTGGTCAGTGCATTGAGTATAGGACTTGAAATGTTATGTAGTGGCTGTACAGTAAATTGGTCAGGGCAGTTTTGGATTACTGCTGTAGGAGATATGCTTCCATCCCTATTGCATTGCAGCTCACTCTTCTAACAATCTGACTGTGTCCAGTTCTGGTCAGCCTGCTGTAGGATAGATGTTGTTAAGCATGAAAGGGTTCAGAGAAAATTTACAAGTTGCTGGGATTGGAGGGTTTGAGCAATAGGGCGAGGCTAATAAGCTGGAGCTATTTTCCTTGGAGTATCAGAAGCTGAGCGGTGACCTTGTCATGAAGGGGGATCTAGTTGAAACTTACAGAATACTGAATGGCCTGGACAGAGTGGATGTTGGGAAGATGTTTCCATTGGTAGGAGAGACTAGGACCCAAGGGCACAGCCTTAAGAGTAAAGGAAAGACCTTTTAGAACAGAGATAAGGAGAAACTTCTTCAGCCAGAGAATGGTGAATGTATGGAATTCACTGCCACAGAAGGCTGTGGAGGCCAGGTCATTGAGTATATTTTAAGACTGAGATAGATAGGTTCTTGATTATCAAGGGGATCAAGGGTTACGGGAAGAAAGTGGGAGAATGGGGTTGAGGAACTTGTCAGCCATGATTGAATGGCGAAGCAGACTCAATGAGCCGAATGGCCTAAATTCTACTCCTATGTCTTATGGTCTTATGGTCTTGTAGATGTTTATAAAATCATGAGGGTCATGGATAGAGTGAATAGTCAATGTCTTTTCCCCAGGGGAGGGGAGTCCAAAACTAGAGGCCATAGGTTTGAGGTGAGAAAGAAAAGATAAAAGGGACCTAAGGGGCAACATTTTCACACAGAGGGTGGTGCGTGTATGGACTGAGCTGCCAGAGTAAATGGTGGAGGCTGGTATAATTACAACATTTAAAAGGCATCTGGATGGGTACATAAATAGGAAGGGTTTAGAGGGATATAGGGCAACTGCTGGCAAATGGGACTAGATTCATTTAGGATATCAGATTGGCATGGATGCGTTGGACTGGAGGGTCTGTTTCTATGCTATACATCTGTATGACATTGACTGGAATCATTCTTCAACCAGTCAGCTTCAACCTGATCCACCAGGCCAATCATTCTGAGAGGCTCGGTTGGGAGCAAGCCTGAACAAACCACAGCTTCAAGCACACGATTGGTATTCTACAGGCGCTTTTGGCATGTAGCCCTACTCCATCAACCCTCCTAACATTTCCCAGTTACACTTAGTACTGAAGAACCTCCTCCTGAAGTTAAGTGCGGATGTAAAAGTGCTGTAATATTGATGCCTTGCATCATGGGTTGGCTCTCTAGCCTTTTATTGTGTGATTTTATTGTGTGATTTGTCCAGGCTCCTCCTAAACCAAGAATGGTCTTCAGGCTTGGACTTCCAAGCACACCATATCTGTTAGATATTAATAGTAAACACCAGACACTGACATATATTCAAATTAAGTAATGACTCAGCTACCTTCTTCTGTTTAACTCCTTGTGCTCTCTGTGTTTTTTTCCAGAGAGTCTGACTCTTGGTGAGTCTTTCAGAGTGATCCTTCTAGTTTTTTTCCTCTTCCAAAGTGTTCTACCTTCGCCCACATGGTGTTATTTATACTCTGTCATGTGCAGCTCTGTGATATCATTGTAAGGATGCTCCAGGGTCTCGATGGCCTTACACAACATTTGGCAACAGGGACCAGCCCAACAAGTACAGGGTAATCTGTGACCCTAGGGATAACGCTAGGGTTTCAACTCTGCAGCTTTTCACTTCTGGGAGCTGGGCTGAGTGCAAGCTTATGGGATGGGAGCCTCTTTGTTTGCTGAACAGTTTTGTGGGGCATTGTCAACATCCAATTCCTGGTGTTCGGGGCCGTTGGTGGCAGCAGCAGCAAAGCTCCTCCAGCGATTGGAGGCGGCGGTGGGGTCAACGAACTCTTCAAGATGGCGGCGCTGGCATGGCAACATTTGTGGCCGGAGCGGGACTCCTGGCACGGAGGCGGCCTAACCTGGCAGCGGAGCCAGGGCCTCCTGGTTGCAGTAGACCCAGAGCAGGGATTCTTGGCGCTGACAAGGTGGCAGGTGCAGTGGTGGCAGTGTGGTATGCCCAGAGCTGGGGTCTCCTGGATGAGGGGCGAGTGTGGGTTCAGCATGGGACTCAGCAGTGGCGAGGTGGGCCCTGTGGCGAAGAGATGGCACCTAAAGTTTGGTGACTCCTACGTTGGTGGGTCCAGCAAATGCAGCGGCAGAGGAATCTCTTTCAGTTATATCTTTTCACTCTTTTTATTCAAAACGGCACTGGATTGTGGCAACAGTTGAGGCTTTTCATTGTACTTTTCGCTGTAAAATGACAGTGATAACAATAAATTAGTCATTTGATTGCACATATTCCTGGTGGTGCCATGACATGACCTGCTAGCTCCTCACTCTCACTGCTAATCTCCCTCTGACCCTTCCATCCTCAGCAGCACCCTCCAAACCCCACACCAAACAGATTTGTTCACCAATTGGAGAATTCTTAATCAATCAAGGCAACCCTTACAGTCACTCACCACCTCCAGCTCTAGTAAATAGAAGTCATTTTAGATTTTTTGTTTGAGCAGCCATAAGTTTAATTGCCTTGTGACGCTTCTCCCTTCTGTTGCTGGTGATTGAGTTCAACTTCCTGGAGAGTTAGCAACTCTCGAGGTGAGTTTGGGATCCAGTTCCATCGGGCACAGTACAAAGTTGTCCCTAAACTGCCATGATATTACTTGTCATTCTGGAAGGGGGTTTAGAAAGGCTTTGAATATTGTAAGATGAGGAACTATGTGCGGGGTTGGGAAACAAAGATTTCATAGAAACAGAGGAGCGGGAGTAGATCACTGACAGCCGCAAGGTTGTTCTGCTTTAATAAGATCTAAACGTCTACCTCAATGTCTGTATCATCCCCATATGCTTGATGTCATTAGCACCTCAGAATCAATCGATCTCTCATGAATTTACTCCATGAGGGGGGAAGTAGTATAATGAGCTGATTTCAACAGATGAAGATGTACAGAGGAGGAAAATTGTTTAGGACTGAGTGACTCGACTTTAGGAGACAAAAGGCAGCGATGTTGAGGGGAGACTGACTGTAGCAATATGAAAGGGGATGGTGAATGCTAGGATCAGGTTGATGGGCTGAAGGCCAACTTATGTGTCATTATGACTCAATGAGTGGAGGTGTTTAGGGGATTTTGTTTCCTTCTGATGAACACACATCCAAGAATGATGGGCAGTGATCAGCCTAGCAATTATCTGTTTCATTTCATCCATTACATTGTGTTTCTTGGTAACCAGAAGGAACAGGAATTTGATAATCTGACCTTTCCAACTATTCAGAGAGAGCACAGAATACATCTCCATTTCTATCTGTATCCGCCTTCGGTAAATAACCAAGTCTAGAGTTGTCAGTGGGGCAGGGGGAATGGCTGATTTCACTAGTCTTCTAAAGCTTGATCCATCCTCTTAAAACATTCCTATTTGAAACCTACTCTCAACAGCTGATCAGTTTAAAGCAGTAAATGGCTGAGCCATCACTGACCAAGTCACTGATGTGTGCTAAGTGACTGGGGATACTGGTCAGAGTTGGTTCAATTGGTTCTGTATCTCTGCTGCTGCCATATTGGAGGAGGCAGATATACTCCTGGAAAAATCAGCCATGATTCCTGATCAAGTGGGAATTACTTGATGAGAAAAGACTAATGGCAGTGTGGTTCACATTCAACCAAACTGGCAGTCACATGGTGCAAAAAACTGACTTATTGACTAATCATTACAATTAAACTCTCGTAATGGAAATCTCAATCTGCAATGTCCACCATCTACAAGGCACAAGTCAGGAGTGTGATGGAATACTCCCCACTTGCCTGGGTGGATACAGTTCCAACAACACTCAAGGAGCTTAGCACCATTCAGGACAAAACATTTTGCCAGATTACCATCCCATCCATCACCTTCAACATTCACCCCCTTCAGCACCAATACACAGTAGCAGCAGTGCGCACCAACAAGATGCACTGCAGAAATTCACCAGGGCTCTTCCAAACCCAAGGCCACTTCCATCTCGAAGGACAAGGGTAGCAGATACATAGGAACGCCACCAACTGTAAGTTCGTCTGCAAGCCATTCACTATCTTGACTTGAAAATATATCGCAGTTCCTCTACTGTCGCTGGGTCAAAATCCTGGAGCTCCCTTCTTAAAAGCATTATGGTGTATCCACACCCAAAGCATTGCAGCAGTTCAAGAAGGCAGCTTACCACCACTTTCCCAAGGGCAGCTCAGGATGGGCAATAAATGCTGGTCGAGTCAGAGATGCCCACATCCCATAAATACATTTTTTTTTGAAAAGTGTTCTGTTTTGATTCTGGTTGAGAGGATGGCTCAAGTGAGTTAAGATCTGACTAAATTAAACAATGGCAGATATGGGATTGAGTGGTAGAGAGCTTGGAATCATATAATTTTACAATGACTATAGCACTGGAAGAGGCTGTGATGATGCTGTGGCTTTAAGAGTTGTATTTTGTCCTGGTTTCTTTTAAGAGAGAAATTGAATGAGAGGTGAGGAGCTGTCTGTGGCAATGTTAGGATCTTATTCTAAAGTTGGAACAATAGGAGCAGCCTGGCTGGGTGTGGCCAGCTCTATCAGACCAGGATTTCCAGTTTTATTTTAGCTTTTAGATTCAGCAGGAGCTGCTGGACTCTTGCAGAAGTAGAAGCTACTTTTTCCTTTCTCAGTTACAGCTAGAAACTGGGGTTTCTCTTCCTTATTTGATGTTGTGTATGAAAAAATCTGATTTCTGAATTTGCCTTTTTGCCAAGGAATGTGTTTATGGGATGTTAACATATTGGAGCAGTTAATTAGTAGTACCTACTGTACCTATTATTCTGTTAAGTTTTCCAATAGAGTTGTTATTCTAAGTTTTTCTTTTGTTGCATTTTAACTGTAGTGTTTGAATAAATTTTGTTTTGCTTAACACTGAGTAGTTTGACCAATTGAATTGCATCTGGAACACAGCATTTTACATTTGTCTTTAAAGTAAAAAAAGGTTAGGGTCTAGGCTATCTTCTTAATATGTTTTGCATAGATCTGGTCTGGTCTGGTTCATAACGAGGCTATTCAGCCCATTGCATCAATGCAAAGTTCCTGCAAGGGGAACTCAGCCAGTCCCAGTCTCTCAGCCTTTTGTTGTATCCAGAAATTTCTTAAGTCTTCACTTTCTTATACAATTTCTTTTGAAAGTCATGGTTGTACATGCCCTCCACCACGCTGTCAGGCAATGCATTCCAGATGCTAACCAGGCCACGAGTAAAAATGTTTTTCCTCATGTCATCTTTTTTTGTTAAATCATTCAATTTAAATTGACACCTTCTGGCTCTCGATTCCTCCCTCAGTTGGAAGTTTCTCCCTGTCAGCTCTGTTCAGACCCCTCTTGATTATGAAAACCTCTACAGAATTTCCTCTCAGACTTCTCCAGTGAGGAAAACATCTCCAGTTTCTCTAATCAATCCATGAAGCTAAAAACCAGCTACCATTGGCATAAGTCTTTGCATCACCCTCTCCAATGCCTTCACATTCATCCGGGTATGTTTCGCTTAGATGTCTCAGTTGAGCTGAGACCAATATTCTGTCAAGATACACCGTAACTTTGTCGCTTTTGTACTTTATGCCTCTATTTATAAAGTTCAGGTCCTGTATGCTTTATTCACCACTTTTGCTCAACCTGCCCTGCTACTTTCAATGATTTACATACAAAAATAATCATTATGAGCATCAGGGCCAAAATCCTGGAACTCCCTCCCTCAGGACATTGTGGGTCAACCCACAGCAGGTGGACTGCAGCGGTTCAAGGTGGCAGCTCACCACCACCTTCTCAAGGGGCAACTAGGGAGGGGCAATAAATGCTGGCCAGCCAGCAACACCCACATCCTGCAAATGAATAGGAATAGAAAAAAAATTAGTCCACTCAGTCAGGTCAAAACTCCTAAAATCATAGTCTACTCAACCCCTTCAATCCTGTTCTACCATTCATTAAGATCATGGCTGACCTGTTCGTGTTTTGAATTCCACATTCACGTCTATCCACAATAATCTTTCATACTCTTGCTGAACAAGAATTTGTCCTCCTCTTATCTTACGAAGATTCAATGATTCTGCTTCTGAGGCAGAGAGTTTCAAGATCTCACAGCTCTGAGAGAAAAACTTTCTCCCTCATCTCTGTTCTAAAAGGTTGACCCCTAACTTTAAAATAGTTTCTACACCAGAAACCTAAACAAAAATTGTTGGAAAATCTCAGCAAGTCTGGCAGCCTCTGTGGAGAGTTAACGTTTTGGGTTGAGTGACCTTCCCTCTGTTTCTGATTTACAGCATCCACAGTTCTTTTGGTTTATTTTTAAAAATAGCTTCTCCTAGTCCTGAACTCATCCCAAAGAGAAAACATCATTTTCATATCCACCTTGTCAAGACTGCTCAGAATCTTACTTATTTCAAATTAAGTTACTCCTCTAAACTCCAGTGAAAACATGTCCAGTTTGTCCAACATTCCTCAGTAGACAACCCACTGATTCCAGACTCATAAACGTCCTCTGAATTGCCTCCTTCTGTAAATAAGGAGACCAAAACTGCACATAGTATTTGATTTGTGGTCTCACCAATGCCTTGAATAAGTAAAACATAACATCTTTACATTTCTGTTCAATTTCTCATGTAATAAGGGATATTACTGACGTACATATATCCTCCAGTTCCTCTGGCCCTGCACTCTTTTCAGAATTGTATCCTGTACTCTATGTTGTCTGTATTCGTTCTTTGTAGCAAAATGCATCTTTGTATTAAATTCCATCAACCAGATGTCTGTCCATTCCTCTAGGCTATCCTCTTGAAGTAAATTGCAATCCTTCTCACAGTACGCAATGTTTTCAAATTTTGCGTCCTCTGCAGATTTGAAATTGCGCCCGGTACGCCCAAAGCTAAGTAATTTAAATAGATCCAGGAGAGCAGTGGTCCGATAACCAATGCCTGGGACCTCCATTTTCCAGTCTGAAAAATAACCATTCACCATTCCTGTCTATTTCCTATCACTCAAGTAACTTTATATCTATGCTGTCTCTGTCCCTTCTATTCTTTGGTTTGTTGGCGAAGTTGTTACGCTGCCACTTTAACGAATGCCATTAGGGAGCCTGGGCGCATCACACCAACCACGTCACCCTCACCAACCTTCTCCATTACCTCATCAAAAGTCTCAATCAAGTTCGTGACACACAACTTGCCTTCCACAAATCTGTGTTGGTTTTCCTCAGTTCACTTGGCCACTGGATTTGCGTGTGTTCAAATTTTTCTGCACTTGTCAAATTGAGGAGTAAAAGTCACCTCTTCCTGAGCAAGGTTACCCCTCGCACATCCCATATCAAATGCATTCCAATGCTGTAGCCAAAAATATTGTTCATTCAAGAAATCTATTGAATTTGCACTTGAATGAATTAGTACTGTTCCCTGGTCTCCCTAGAGAGCTTGTCCCATTGACTGATCACTTACTTAATGGAATAATGCTTCCTTAGCCTTCTCTGCTCCAGTACGCACGGGGACTCATTATCTCAAATCACACCATGAAACAGTTCCCTGGCACTTTCCAGTGTCTGTGGGGTGGAAAGGAGCTCAGGGTGGTGGTGCTGGTGCTGGTGGAGGGTGAGGGGATGGTGGCGGTGTTAATATGTTCCTGAGGGTAACCTCCAGACTTCACTTCCAGGAATGCCACCGCACATCGCTCGGCTGAGTACACCTTCACACGTTGACAATCCTGGAAAGTTGAAGCTGGGATCACCAGGCCCGATGGTACATAACTTCTCCAAATGAAGACCCAATCTCATCACTTCACTATCTAAAGTGCAAGCTAAGCTAGTGGGCTTCAGTGCAGTTAATGTATCATAAAGCACAGAATGAGGCCATTTGGCCCCATGTTAGCTCTTCGGTACCTAACTAATTCCATGCTCCTGGTCTTTCCCCACAACTCCGTGTAACTTTGTCCTTTTCGAGTTTTTCGCAATTCATTCACAGGATGAGGGCATCACTGGCTAAGCCAGCATTTATTTTTCATCCCAGAGGGCATTTTGGGTGGGTCTGGAGCCACATGTAGGCCAGACCAGGGAAGGATGGCAGTATCCTTCCCTAAAGGAACCAGATGGGGTTTTTCTTACGATCATTAGACTCTTAATTCCAGATTTTTATTGAATTCAAATTCCACCATCTGCTTGGATCCCCAGAACATTACCTGGGTCTCTGGATTACCAGTCCGATGATAATACCTCTAGGCCATTACCTTCCCCATTTGTTTCTCAGTTCCTTTCAAATATTGTTATCGAATCTGCTTCGAACGACTTTTCAGTCAATATATATAGCTCATAGCAACTTTCTACATACAAGTTTTTTTTTCCTTCACAACCCCTCTGGGTCTCCTGATCACCAACACTCATACATACAGAAACCTTTTGCCCTGTCAAACTCCTATGTGAGTTTGAATATTCAATCGCTCCTCACTCTACTTTATGGAGAACAGTCCCAATTTCTCCAGCATTTTTATATAGCCATCATTCTAGGGAATCTCCTCTAGACTCCTTTCTCGGCCCAGATTATGTTGCCCAGAGCCAGATGCTACTGTCTGGCTGAGGATGAAGCAATGAATTAGAAAGATTTCACAAAGCTTGCTTTTAGATTGAACAACAGAGAAAGAAACACTGACATTTAGTGCAGGATTAAAGAGATGAGAAGGGGAATTGACCAACGCTGGAAAGGATGAAGAGGGAGTGTGTAAAGGACGACACTATGGGAAAGGATGAGAGTGATGAGTCATGACGAAAGAGCATTGAGTCAGCTACGGTGTGGAGTAAACGTGAAGATCCATTGCATTGTTCCTGAGGGTGAAAGGCAGTTCTTTGAGAATGTTTCTCTCTGTTGAGGTTCATACTGAGTAACTCTTTGATGCAAGCCTCCATGGATTGTTACCCAGAGACACACACACACTGAGATTAATACCAACTGTTGCTGGAGGACTGTCAACTTAGTGACAGGCACTCTTTGGCCTTCCAAAACTTGCTGGTCCTCCACTGAGGCACATTATTGGTGAGTGACTGTTTCAGATGGCCACGTTTCAAGGTCTGAGACTGCGTGCTAAGGGACAGACTACGGCTTGGGGGAAACCAGCTCGGAGGCTCAATAGGGAAAAGTTATTGTCTAAGGTCTTAGAGTCATGTAGCACAGATGCAGAACCTTCGGTCTAACCAGTCCATACCAAATATAATCCCAAACTAAACTAGTACCATCAGCCTGTTCCTGGCCGATATCCCTCCAAACCTTTTCTATTTAGGTACATATCCACATGTCTTTGAAACATTGTAATTGCACCCACATCCACCGTTTCCTCAGGAAGTTCATTCCACACGCGAACCACCCTCTGTGTAAAAAAAAAATGCCCCCATTTGTCTCCTCTCACCTTAAACATGTGTCCCCTAGTCTGGAAATTCCCCATCCTAAGGAAAAGGCAACTGTTATAACTCATATATCTATACCCCTCATTATTTTATAAACTTCTATCAGGTCACCTCCTAACCTGCTATCCTCCAGCGAAAAATGTCCCAGCCTATCCAGCCTTTCTTTATAACTCAAACCTTCCATTCCCAGCAACGTCCTGGTAAATCTCTTCTGAGCCCTCTCCAGCTTAATAATATCCTTTCTATAACAGGGCAATCAGAACTGGTCTCACCAACATCCTGTACAACTTTAACATGGCGTCCCAACTCCTATACTCAAAGGACTGAGCAATGAAGGCAAGCATGCTAAGCACCTTTTTAAACCATCCCGTCTATATGTGACACAAAATTCAAAGAATTATGTACCTGAACCCCCTGCTCCCTCTGCTCTAAAGCAATACCCAAGGCCCTACCATTAATTGTATAAGTCCTACCATCGCAATATACTGTGGGACTGGTAGCCAGGTGCAAACAGAGGGACTGTATACACAAGAGAATATTTGACATGAAATGTAAATGTACATTGTAAATATTGCCTGTAATGATATATGTAGTGAAGTATTTGAAAGATACTGATCTGTACTGCTCTTTGTCAAATTTGAGCTGTTATGCAGCGTGGTTTACAAAAACTCCAGCATATTTTTGAAAGAAACAAATGTCTTCCCTCTCAATGTTCTCCTTGCCTGAAGGAGTTGCCTCCACTGGTGCCAGAAAGTGTTTGTGTCTTACCGTCACACTATGTGGCCGTATTCCTTTGGAGGAACCTGCTGAGATTCACCAGCTGGGATCAGTTGGATAAACCAGAATAACTCACATCAAAATTGGAGCTGTGCCCGAATTAGAGATTAAAATCAGTTTAAACGCCTCCAGGGCCGAAAGTTATTAACAAGGCAGACCGATGAGCAACTAACGTCATTGCAATTGGTAAAACAATTACTGGGGCCTTGCAGGGCAACAGAGGCCTGACAGATTTGTACACGAGATAGTAGGAACTGCAGATGCTGGAAAATCTGAGATAACAAGGTGTAGAGCTGGATGAACACAGCAGGCCACGCAGCATCATAGGAGCAGGAAGGCTGACGTTTCGGGCCTAGACCCTTCATCAGAAATGACAGATTTGTACACATCAGGATCACTGTAGGTGGCATGGTGGCTCAGTGTTTAGCATTGCTGCCTCACAGTGCCAGGGACCCAGGTTCAATTCCACCTTCGGGTGACTGTCTGTGTGGAGTTTGCATGTTGTTCCCAGGTCTGTGTGGGTTTCCTCTGGGTGCTCCAGTTTTCTCCAACATTCCAAAGATGTGCAGGTTAGGTGGATTGGCCGTGGGAAATGAAGGGTTATGGGGATAGGATTGGGAGTTGGGTCTTGGTGGGATGCCCTTCAGAGGTTCAGTGTGGACTTGATGGGCCAAATGGCCTGCTTCCACACTGTAGGGATTCTATGAATCTAGAGCTTTGAATGATTGCATCTAAAACTTAAAATAACTGAATCAAAAACACTGATCTAAAATGAGCAATTTGAGTACAATAGTTTTTTTTAATGATCCTTTCTTTGACTGGGCTCTCCATATCTTTTCTCCCTGTTTCTCCTTGCTTCCAATCAATTAAGTTTATTAAATATACAGAAGAAGAATGAATACGTTAAAAAGTTTTCTGTTTATGGTGACTCAAATTTGACTATTTATACTTCTATCTGTTATGATCCTGATTAGAGAGTTGAACCCATATCTTATTGACACAGATTATGCATGCTTGTCCCATGGGAATGGTCAAATGCGAGCCTTCATCACCCTGTACATTTCTTGACATGTATTGAATATTTCTGTCAAACACCACACTCTGGGACTAAATTATTTTCCACATTCACTGAGCAGATAGTACAAAATGGACTTCTCAAAGGTGAATACGTTTAGAATGTAATCTCCTGTATGAGACTTGGAAATAACACGTTTTTAGCAACAAAAGCAACAGGTTTCTTTTTAATATTACAGCGATTTAAACTTTATTTCCTTTAAGGGGATTTAGTTTCCTCGGCTCCTTTTCTGACATGTTCCATGCACTCATGCAAATTTGTATTTGTTCTGTATTAAATTAGTTTTAGCAGTTTATTCTAAACAGTAAGTACGGGAATACAATCCTCCCATTATACCCAATCCTAGAAGAACCTTACTTCTGACTGCACTAGGCTAAGGGTGGAGGTTTATATTAATTTGTGTTTAATTTATATGCATTTGGTGGGCAGTATTCACTTAAGTTTCCAGAGATAGTCCTGGAATTAAAAGTATGATCAGCCTTTTAGGTGTATGCTTGCAATGTAAAAATATATAAATAAATATTGGCTCCAGTTCTATCCTTTATGACTGGCTTGTTGCAATAGAACATACATTTAAGTCACCATTGCTAACCACAAAGGCAAGGGGCTTAGGTTCATTGTTGTGATGTTGGTGACTGTCAGTTGAATTTACCTCTCCTCTTCCTTTTCCATTGCTCTGGAAGGAGCAGTACAGCTGGGAGTGAAGAGATAGAATTATACAAGGTCTTAGAAGGTTGCAGAAACTTGATTTCCCTCAAACCCAGGAGATTGAACGTTGATCAGGCTGAGGCCCTTCACATTTCAAAAGGAGAGACCATTGTCTATGGTTGTGGGGGGGCATGGGGAAATCAAGAACTAGGATACAGACTCCTAGAGTTCATAGCTAGGCAGAAAGGGAAAAATTCAGGGAACAAATGATACTGGAAAATTATAATTCACTGACCCAAAAAGGTTATGTAGGTGCTGGAGGTCAAATGGAGCTTTCAGGACTGAGATTGAGAGATTTCATTTGGGTAAGCATATGCATGGAGATGCAGCAAAGGCAGGATTGACCTAAGATGCAAGTCATAATTGAATTTAGTGACAGAACAGACTTGAGGGGCCAATAACCTACTTTGTTTTGCTATGTTTCTGAACTGACCCATTATAATCAAATGAGCCTTCATGTGTCGTCTAGGTCTTCTTCAGATAGTTTGAGATGATTTTCACTCCTTTGCTCTGGAGTTAATACCCTTAAAATAAGGTTATGTGCCTTACTCACTGTTAATGCTAAGAATGAAGCCAGCACCAATTTGAAAGGGGGCCTAATCCCAAGTGTCCAGAACACTTGCTGTTTTAAGCCAATATTGAAATTGAAGGCTTGCGTGTAATATTCATAGAGGCATAGAGTTATACAGCACAGGAACAGACCCTTCGATACAACCAGTCCATGCCAACTATAATCCCAAACTAGATTCGTCTCACCTGCCTGCACTTGGTCCGTATCCCTCCAAACATTTCTTATTCATGTACTCATTCAAATGTAACTGTACCCACGTCTACCACTTCCTCTGGAAGTTCATTCCACACACGACCCACTCTCTGTATAAAAAGGGTGCTCCCCGTGTCTTTTTTAAATCTTTCTCCTCTCTTTAAAAATATGCCCCTTAGTCTTGAAATCCACCATCCTAGGGAAAAGAAACCTGCCATTCATCTTATGTATGCACCTGATGATTTTAGAAACCTCTATAGGGTCACCCCTCAATCTTCTACGCTCCAGTGAAAAAAGTCCCATCTTATACAGCCCTTATATAACTCAACCCCTTAAGTCCTGGCAACATCCTGGTAAATCTCTCCTGAAACCTCTCCAGCTTAATAATATCCTTCTTATGGTCTTGTTATGCTGACAAAGATTATAAACAGAGTCTCAAGTAAGGAAATTCTTAACTTTATTTGTGACCAGCGGTGTTCCGCAGGGATCTGTTCTGGGACCTCTGCTGTTTGTGATCTTTGTAAATGACTTGGATGAGGAAGTGGAAGTGTGGGTTAGTAAGTTTGCTGATGACACGAAGGTTGGTGGAGTTGTGGACAGCGTGGAGGGCTGTTGTAGGTTGCAACGGGACATTGACAGGATGCAGAGCTGGACAAAAAAGTGGCAGATGGAATTCAACCCAGAAAAGTGTGAAGTGATTCATTTTGGAAGGTTTAATTTGAATGCAGAATACAGGGTTAATGGCAGGATTCTCAGCAGTGTGGAGGAATAGAGGGATCTTGGGGTCCACGTCCATAGATCCCTCAAAGTTGCTATTCAAGTTGATAGGGTGGTAAAGAAGGCGTATGGTGTGTTGGCTTTCATTGGCAGGGGAATTGAGTTTAAGAGCCGTGAGGTTATGCTGCAGCTCTATAAAACTCTGGTTGGACAACATTTGGAATATTGTGTTCAGTTCTGGTCACCTCATTACAGGAAAGATGTGGAAGCTTTACAGAGGGTGCCTGGAGGGCAGGTCTTATGAGGAAAGGTTGAGGGAGCTAGTGGTTTTATCATTGGAGCAAAGAAGGATGAGAGGTGACTTGATAGAGGTATACAAGATGTTGAGAGGCATAGATAGAGTGGATAGCCGGAGACTTTTTCCCAGGGCGGAAATGACTGTTACGAGGGGGCATAATTTTAAGGTGATTGGAGGAAGGTATAGGGAGATCTCAGAATTAGGTTCTTTACACAGAGAGTGGTGGGTGTGTGGAATGCGTCAGATATTTTAGACACTTTTAAGCGACTCTTGGATAGGCACATGGAGGATAGTAAAATGTAGGGTATGCAGGGTAGATTGATCTTAGTAGGATAACAGGTTGGCACAACATCGTGGGCTGAAGGGCCTGTACTGTTCTATGTTCTATGTTCTTTATTTACGAAGCATCTTGCTGCGGTTTTGTCTTTTGACAAGGATGCAAGAAATAGCAAGGTGCTGTGACATTGTAATATGCCCTGTGATGGATATAGATATTTTTCTAAGCGATATCTCTCAACGTCAGCAAAACTAAAGAACTGATCATCAAATTCAGAAAGAAAAGAGGAGAACACGCCCCCATCTACATCACCAGCACTGAGGTTGAGAGAGTGAAGAGCGTCAAGTTCCTCGGAGTGACGATAACTGATAACCTGTCTTGGACTTCCCATGTAGATGTGACAGTCGAGAAGGCACAACAACGCCTCTTCTTCCTCAGGCGGCTCAGGAAATTTGACATGTCCATAAGGACCCTCATCAACTTCTACAGATGCACCATTGAAAGCATACTGTCTTGGTGCATAACGGCCTGGAATGGCAACTGCTGTGCCTAGGACCGTAAGAAACTACAGAAGGTAGTCTGCAGGCCAGACTTGCACAGCCCAGACCATCACGGAAATCAACCTTCCATCCATGGACTCCACTTACACTGCTCGCTACTGCGGAAAGGCTGCCAACATCATCAAAGACCCATCGCACCCTGGTAATGACCTCCTTCAGACTCTAATGTCAGGCAGAAGATACAGAAACCCGAACACATGCACAAGCAGTTCAGAAACAACTTCTTCCAGCTGTTATCAGACTGTTGAATGGACTCTAGCTTAAAATAATGTAACCTGTATGCCTCTAAGTCTTTTTGATCTGTACATCCTTTGCTTGCTATGATCTGCCTGTACCGCTCGTAAACAAAGCTTTTCACTGTATTTTAGTGCACGTGACAATAAAATCAATCATGTTTAACCCTCATATCTGGAGATGTTATGAACCCAAGCTTCCCATCTCAGAGGAAGGGACTCTTACCACTTGCGCCATAAGCACTGAATCCTCTGTGAGGTATACTGTGTCTCATTGTCATTTTGTGCAGTCAGACCTGTCTCCTTATAATAACTGTTCCCCTCCAGCCTCTTATTTAGCCCATTATAATTGCACAACAATTTCTGCAGAGGTCAGCAATGCCATTTTTTTTTGGTCAACCTGTTTGGGATGTTTGCTGTGCACATATGACTAGTTCCACAGATAATTAAACGAAAGGTAGCTGCCAAGCATAAGCATTAAATTATTTTTGTCAGAAGCAAAAATGTGCAACCGAGTATTCTGTGTCCCAGCAAGCCTTGTGTTCCTTGACTTAGCTGCCAGAATTAAATGAGGCAAATGCATTAAGATGTTAATATCATGGGCCAAAGAACTTGTTCCTGTGCTGTACTGTTCTATGTTCTATGCTGTTAAGTCCTGGAAATAAAAGGCCAGCCAGTGTAGTCTACTCAATCTGTCACTCAGAAGTCAAAATTGAGCTCCTGGAGTTTTTCTATAGCCACATTGTATTATCCTGTACTCATTCCCAAGATTCCTGAATCCGGTTTAACATAACATGCATCTGTCTCTGTAGAATTCCCGCACCATGTTTGCCATTTGCTAATCTCCCAAGGGAATTCTGAAAGGACCAACCTCATCTTTAATCTTTTTGTTGAGATTAATCTTTTGAACAATAAGCACCCTCCTTTCTGTATCTCTCCTGCTAATACTCACTTATCCCCAACTGACCCTTGCATTTCTCTCTCTTGTCGTCAGAAGCCTTTTTGACTGTCCCTGTCCTCAACTGGAAGTAATTAGTTGTGAGCCTTGAGGTTAGCTGTAAGCTGCTTACACGGCTTTTGTTCTGTGTCTTTTTTTCCATGTTTTTTTACAGAAACGCACTTCCTTTCACATTGCTTACAGCAGGATTCAGAGAAGAATTAACTCCTGTTTTAAGTTGCAATACCTTCTCCCTAGAATTCGGCACATTGTCCCAGATGTGCTTCTCTGAAAGTCATGTTGTTTCTAGGCTTTGCTTTAATATTGCCAACTTAAAAGCTGAAAACACGAGAGTGCCTCTGAATAGAAGGCTACGATATGAAAGCAAATCATTACAAGGAACTTCCTATATTGTATTATATTAAATGAAGAGAAGCCCACTGCAGTAGTTGGAAATCTGAAAGGTAGACCTGTGTTATCTGCAGAAAATTGTTGGATCTGTCGGAATGGGATTTGAACCTGGAATGTTGGCATTATTCCGAACCCCACACTGGCCAACTGAGCTAACCAACCAAGGTGCCCCCCCAACCCCGCTGAACAATTTGATATTTTACTATTTTTAATTTTTGTAAGATGGATCACAGCAATCATTTTTCTCAGCACCCAACCCGTTCTCCTTTCCTTAACCTGTGTTCCAATTCACCGGACCCGAAACGTTAACTCTTTTTTTTCTTCACAGATGCTGCCAAACCTGCTGAGCTTTTCCAGCAACTTCTGTTTTTGTTCCTGATTTACAGCATCCACAGTTCTTTCAGTTTCTATTTCACTGAACCCAACAGTTCTGTTGTGTTATGTAAACTTATTCTTGAAAACGAAGCAGGGCATAAGCATAGAGTTCAGATGTGGCTAAAGTAGTGAGTGACACTTGTTTTTGTATATATGTATCTGTCCAGTGATTTTGGCCACTGTTAATATCCGCATGATCCATTTGGAGATGTTCCCAAAATTTAAGGTACTTAAGGATAGGGTTTCACTATTAATGCCATACAGTCCTCTGGCATATTGTATCTGGCTCAGGGATCCTATAGATAGTATAAAGTCAATTTTTGCTCCCTTTGCATGACATTAACAGCCTCAAAATGGAATCAGGATCCTGTCCACCATTTCCATACCCATGTCGCTGCCAACGCCTTTTTGAAAGGGGTCTCCTCTCAGATGTCTAAGCTGCCCACCCACTCCAGGCAATCTGTCTTTTTAAAATAGGAATCAGGCTATTTATTTAATATATTCTTTCAAAGAATCTGAGGATTACTGACAAATTTGTCATTTATTGCCGTCCTTAGTTGCCCTTGGGAAGGTGGTGGTTGCGGTGAACCAATTTCTCGATTTGCTGCAGTAGTCCCTGCTGTAGGTTTACCCACAATGCCAATCGGGAGGGAATTCCAGGATTGTGACCCAGCGACAGTGAAGGAACAGCGATACATTTCCAAGTCAGGATGGTGAGTGGTTTGGAGGGGAACTTGGAGGTGGTGGCATTCCCACGTATCTGCTCCTTCTAGATGGTAGTGCTGGGAGCTTTGGCAGCTGCATTTGTGCCATATGTTCTGGAAATGATGTACACTAAAGCCACTGAGGCGGAGGAAGTGAAAGTTTTAAGGTGGCAGTTGGGGTGTTTATCAAGTGGGCTGTTTTGCTTAAGCTTCCTGAGTGTCGTTGGAGCTGCGCACATCCAGGTTAGTAGGTAGAGTTCAGTCACACTCCTGACTTGTGCCTTGTACATGACCATAAGACCGTAAGACAGGGGAGCAGAACTAGGCCATTCAGCCCATCAAATCTGCTCTGTCATTGGCCGATCTGATAATCCTCGATTCCAGTTTCCTGCCTTTTCTCGATAATCCTTGACCCCTTTTCTGATTAGATGGTGGACAGGCTCTGGTGAGTTACTTGCTGCAGAGTTCCATGCCTCTTGTAGCCGCAGTATTTATACGGCTGGTCCAGTTTACTTTCTGGTTACTGGTGATCTCTGGGATGTATGACACGAGTAGTACCTCCAGTTCCAGTTTTGGGTCATGACAAGTTGGAGCCTGCACTGCACACCGTGTTTGACGCTACTCTGATGAACCCAGTGCACTTCAGAGAAGGCCTTGCCTCAGGCCCAAATCCAATATTGTACAACTGCAAACCTCAAGGTGAAGAGAACTGGAAGAGGCCCAAGTGGAGAATAAATCCCAGTATGGACTAGTTTTTGTATTGTAACTCAGCTACTTTATCCGGATGCACACTGGGCTAAGGACAGAAAATAATGGGCATCTTGTAGCTAATGTTTTTAGCTAGATACTCTAGACAATTCTACACTCAGTCACTGCAGAACAAGATCCAAGTCCTTCTTAAAATCATCATAGAATAGAATCCCGACAGTGTGGAAACAGGCCCTTCAGCACAACAAGTCCACACTGACCCTCAGAGCATCCCACTCAGACCCATTCCCCTATAACCCACCTAAGCTACGCATCCCTGAACACTACGGGCAATTTAACATGGCCAATTCACCTAACCTGCACATCTTTGGACTGTGGGAGGAAACCGGAGCACCCAGAGGAAACCCATGCAGACACAGGGAGAATGTGCAAACTCCACACAGACAGTCGCCTGAGGCTGGAATCGAACCTGGGTCCCTGGCGCTGTGAGGCAGCAGTGGTAACCGCTGTGCCACCGTGCCACCCATACAGTGTCTGGAATCCCTCCCCCTCTCCGTCAGCTATGTTTCAACATTAAATCAGTTGGAACTTCTATGCTTGAGAGAGATTTTTGTGAGGTAAGGTGTCAAGGGAAATCAGGCAAAGATGGGTACTATCAATGGAGTTGATCAGCCATGATCTGACTGAACATTGGAGCAATTAAGGGAAGGCAGTGGCCTGGTGGAATTATTACTAGTCTATTAATCCAGAAACTCAGCCAATGGGGACCTGGGTTCAAATCCCACCACTGCAGATGGCGGAATTTGAATTCTATAAAAAAGCCTGGAATTAAGAGTCTAATGATGACCATGAATCCATTGTTGATTGTTGGAAAACCCCACCTGGTTCACCAATGTCCTTTAGGGAAGGAAACTGCCATCCTTACCTGGTCTGGCCTACATGTGATTCCAGACCCACAGCAATGTGGCTGACTGTTAACTGCCCTCTTGGCAATGAGGAATGGGCAATAAATGCTGCCTAACCAGTGACACCCTCATCCTGTGAATGAACAAAAGAAATATTGTAACGACTAATTGTCCTCCTGTTGTTTGATGTGTAGCAACCATGGAACACCAGAATTTAAATGTTTCAGAAAGTTGAAGATTGTAATGTCCCAGATACCCTCCTGGCGTGATCAGAAGAAGCCCAGTGTAGTTTCAGGGTAGCTTTATACATTTTCAAATAGGACTCTCGGTAGTCAGTCTCAGTGAGGGCTCCAGTTGCCACCCAATGCCGTGGGAAGCACATGCTGACACTGACATTGACCAGATTCTTAATGAGGCACTGAGGCAAACTGTGGCACCATATTAGTACTCTGAGTGTATCCACATAGACTGGGAGGCACAACCTGGGATCCTACAAATCAATAAAACCCACTTGATTAGGGTCAGAGAGTCATACAGCTCGGAAACAGACTCTTTGCTCCAACCAGTCCATAATCCCCAACTAAACTAGTCCCACCTGCCTGCACTTGGCTCATATCCTTCCAAACATTTCTTATTCATATTATCATTCAAATGTCTTCTAATGTTGTAACTATACCCGCATCCACTTCTTGTAGAAATTCATTCCACACACGAACTGTGTGTAAAAAAGTTGCCCCTCGTGCCTTTTTTAAATCTTTCTCCTCTCGCCTTAAAAATATGCCCCCTAGTCTTGAAATGCCCCACACTAGGGAAAAGACACCTGCCATTCACATTATCACACAAACTGAGTGACTGACTGCGGATTTGAGAATGGGCTCTGTGAGGATAGGTGCATCAATTGGTCAGAGGAACATTGGAATGCATGGTAAAAACCCAAAGAACTGTGGATGCTGTAAATCAGGAACAAAAACAAAGTTGTTGGAAAAGCTCAGCAGGTCTGGAATACGTGGCACTTTTTAGATTCTCCTCTTTCTGCTGTCAGCAATATTTTGGTTGAAAGTACGTCAAGAATGTACAAGTAGGAATGCTAGGATATGTAGTTTGCACAGGTGCAGCAGCAGGCTGGCTAGTTTGATCTCCTGAAATATTATTCGCTACTTAATGCCTTCATAATTAGCTGGCCCTCAATGGTAACTCTGGCTAAATTTTAATTGGAATTGAAGTAAAGTTCTTGAGAGAACATTCTTTCTCCCAAGAGGATTGGAGCCTATACTCACACAGCAGGACTGAAGTACTCTATGAGCTCTTTTGAAGTTTTATTACTGGATTCAAAGCAGAGGGAGGATTAAAGACCTTTCATTTGTGGGCCTTAATCTTGCATTAAAAAGATTACTTTAGATGAGGATAAGTCTTTTGACTGAGTGACAAGAGCTGTCAATCAGAACTATAGCAATAAAAAGGATTGTGTTTCCTTTAAATCGAATCTCTGTTAAGCTGTGGTTTAACATTGTCTAAAGCAAACGCTAATGCAAAATTGCAACATCATCTTCGGAAAGGCTCAGTGGGTGAATCCAATGAGTTTCAGGTGGGTATTTGCTGAGAGAATGAATTGAAGAATCAGCAGTTGTGAAGTGCTTGAAGTCTGGGTGAGTTAGGATGGACTCTTTTACATTGGGAAAACCAATTCGAGGTCAGAGGTGTACTGAAAACAATAAAAGGTGCTGGAAATCACATTGGGTCAGGCAGCATCCATGGAGAGAGAGAGCAAGCTAACATTTCGAATCTAGATGACTCTTCATCAGAGCTCGGAGGATTGCCTTGCTTATTACCAATGTTCTATCCACAAGCATGGCCTTACGTGTCTGGGTACTTACCATGTTAATTCCTGAACCATCCCATTCTGACCTCTCGGTGGTCATCCTTCCAGTGAAGATTACACAATCTTCGAGGATCAAACATCCTATTTTTTTCTACCATGCCGTTTGCAACCCTTCATCCTCAATATTGAGTTCGACAATCTTCAGATTCTGTTTTGACAAAAGCTACACTAGTGGGTATGATCAGCCTTGTCCTGTAGACGAAAGTAATTTCCTGATTGCATCTACATGTTGTGGTGGAAAGAGGATTAGGCTTGGGGATGAAGAGATAATAACTGAGAGATTTTGAAATTTCATCTTTTGTTTTCAAATCCACCTCTGGCCCGGTTCCTCTCTGTCTCTGTAACCTCCTTGAACACAGCTACCTTCTGACATACCTACATTCCTCCCATTTTAACATCCTGAGCATCCCCAATTTTAGCTGCTCCTCACTGGTCACCTTGATTTACCTGCAAGACCCTATCCTCTGGCATTCCCAAAAAACCCCTCTACCTCTCTTACAGAAAAGTAAGGGAGTCCTTGTCTTTGCCAACATTCTGCCCTCAACCAAGACTGAAAAACAGCTCAGCTGGTTGTCACCACATTTCTTTTAGTGGGCCCTGCTATCTACAAATTTGTTGCTGCAATTTCCTGCTTTGAAAGTGCTTAATTGGTCGCAAAGACATTTGGGACACCCTGAAATCGTGAAAGGTGCTACATAACTTTTTCTGAATGTGAAAAATTGGATTCTTGTGTAGCATCCTTCTGAGCGGATGGGCAGATGGGAAAAAAGGTAGAAAGGAATGGAAAGGATAGTATGATTTTCATAAGAAAACTTATGTGCACCATTGTTGATTATATCCCGTAACTTTTGTCCTGTTGTTTAAGTGTGAGCATTTTGTAATGCTTATTTTGCTGCAACCTGCCACCATTGTGTGGCCCTGTGATCTAAAATTGCTGGTGTTTCTGTGTTTATATTTCCTATTGCTCAGGTTAGCTATCTGTTGTTGGTCTTGCACTGTCAAGCAAACAAGCAAGTGCCATTTGAATAGCGATCCCTTTCCAGATCTCTCTGATGACACAGTTTTGTTCTTATCCTACTAAAGGCTACCTCACTGAGTCTGAATTATTAACTTATGTCAATAAGAAGCAGATGTGATTGTCTGTTGTGAGTTTTTGCTCAGAACTGGAATGCAAGATCATCAACTTCTCATGCTTTGACAGAGTACCGTGCATGAATTTTTACTATCATGACAATAGAAATATAAATTGATGTCCATATATATTCAGGTTCTTCCTCAGAAAGGAGACATAATGGATGTAAACTATCCCAGCATTCACTGTAGTCATGAAAGCCCCCTATTAAAAGCATGGAATTTTACTGTACCTTTTCCATAGCCCTTTATCATGGGGAGGGAGGCAGGACTGTACTTGACATTTTCTCTGTGGTTTTTCAGTATTTTGTCCTAGAGTCATAGTTACACAGTGCAGAAACAAACCCTTCGGTCCAACTTGTCCATGCTGACCAGGTCTCCTAAGTTAATCTAGTCTTACTTGCCAGCATTTGGCCCATATCCGTCTAAACCCTTCCTATTCATATACCCATTCAGATGCCTTTTAAATGTTGTAATTGTACCAGCCTCCACCACTTCCTCTGCCAGCTCATTCCATACTCGCACCACCCTCTGTGTGAAAAAGTTACCCCTTAAGTTCCCTTTAAATCGATCCCCTCTCACCTTAAACCATGCCCTCAAGTTTTGGACTCCGCTACTCTGCAAAAAAGACCTTGGCTACTCACCCTATCCATGCCCCTCATGATTTTATAAGCCTCTATAAGGTCACCCCTCAGCCTCCAATGCTCCAGGGAAAATAGCCCCAGTCTATTCAGTCTCTCCCTATAGGTCAAGTCCTCCAACCATGGTAACATCCTTATAAATCTTTTCTGCACCCTTTCAAGCTTAACAACATCTTTCCTATAGCAGGGAGACGAGAATTGAATGCAGTTTTCCAAAAGTGTCCTAACCAATGCCCCATACCGACGCAATATGACACCCCAACTCCTACACTCAATGCACTGACCAACAAAGGCAAGTGTACCAAATGCTTTCCCCAAATCAGCATCACTGTTGCCTTTCATAACTGAGACTCCTCAGCTCTAAAATAAATCCGATTTTGAATTTGTAGCCCTTTTTATTTTTGCAGAAGAAGCTTAAATACTGGTTTCTGGCACATCCCAGAAGAAACACAGTGCCCATTTTGAGTGAATCATTAAACCGTAGGCCATAAAGTATCATTCTCTTGTCGTAAAATATGAGTGTTCATTCCTATCTTTCTTTCTGTCTCCTACCCACCCTGTCTCTGGGACCAGTTCATTGCATTTTAAACTGTGCCCGTGCATATTTGTTAGAGAAAAAGCAGCACCTTGTCCAATCACTTGAAAGTCCAGTTACACAGCATCCACCTCACATATGCAATGTAACATGAGTCATATACAAAGCATTCAGCATGCTATACACATGTCACACATGTATCAGCATAACATTTAGCATGACTCTAGAGGCTTAATCACTTCACCAGACTAATGCTTCATTGCCATACTAAGCTCTGGAATTCCATCCACAAACTGTTTTGCCCTTTTTAAGATGCTGCTGAAACTTAGCCCCAGGCCTGCACCTCAGCACATTACTGAAGAAGCGCTGTGTTGTTGGAGATAAAGATATTAAACTGAGGCTCCATCTAACCCCTTGGGTGGATACGAGAGGTCCCATTGGTTTACCCCAAGGACAGTGTATTGTCCGAGCCAATATTTATCAACTCAACAAACAGCCAAAAGCAGATTACCAGTTATTGATCTCATGCTTTTTTGGAAGATAGGAAATAAGTTGAGGAGTCAGGCAGGTCAACCCCTTGATCCTGCTCTGCCATTCTGTTAGAGCATGGCTGATCTTCTGCCTCGACTCCATTATCCGGTACATTCTCTATATCTCTTGATATCTTTAGTATGTGGAAAGCTATCAAATTCTGTCTTGAAGTACTCAATACATAAGCCTTCACATATCTATAATGTAGAGAATTGCAAAGATTCATTACTCTTTCAAGAAATTACTCCTCCTCTCAGTCGTAACCATGGGGTGGTGTGGTGGCTCAGTGGTTAGCCCTGCTGCATCACAGGGCCAGAGACCTGGGTTTGATTCCATCCTCGGACGACAGTCTGTGTGAAGTTTGCACGTTCTCCCCACGTCTGCGTGGGTGTGCTCCGGTTTCCTCCCACAGTCCAAAGGTGTGCAGGTTAGGTGGATTGCCCATGCTATAATGTCCAAGGATGTGCAAGTTAGGTGGATTACAGGGATGGGGAATGGTCTTCGAAGGGTTGGTGTGGATTCAATGGCCAAAGGGCCTGCTTCCACATTGTAGGGATTCTAAAACGTCCTACCCTTTATTCTGAGGGTGTATGCCTGGTTTCAGTGTTCCTGAGCTGATGGGAAACCCCCTTCCTGCCTTGTAAACTCCTGTAAGAATTTTGTATGTTTCAGTGAGATCACTTTAATTTCATGGAGTGTTCTAAGGTCATGGAAGGCAATTCGTTTTTGTATTTTTTTTTAACTTTTTTTAAATCTTCTTTCTTTCTCAAAACTAATTGAGGACTGATAACTGTGACCACCTACATATCCATTTATATTTCTGAGCCTTGGAAGAGTTTGCAGTGAGTAAGATGTGATTTAAATGGAAGAATTCTGATTAAACATTAATATAAATGCTATGTACAGTTAGTTTTAGCAAATATCGGATTGTTTGAATTAACTGTAACTTTTAATATAGAATATCGTTTAATTTAGTTTTCAATTCTGAGTGCTTCAGTGTCACTTGCAGCCCCAATAGTGATAATTCATTTTCAAATATTTAGTATTTCAATTCCACAAAGGCTCTTCATATGGAAGTTTATAAGTGGTATATCTCATTTCAAATAATCTATAACAATAGGAGGAAATAATATCATGGAGTCTTATTATACTTTATTAGATTTCTGTCACAGATAAAATGTGTGGTCGTAATTAACTTACGATGAATAAAATATATTGTATTTTTAGCATGCATTAATTCTAATGTCATCCGTGGCTCGCTGGTGACACTCCTGGCTTTGAAGTTTAAGTTTCAAGTATCACTCCACACACTTCAGCGCAAAATCCATGGGAATGCTGCACTGTCAGTGGTGCCATCATGTGATATTAAACCTGGACCCTTTCAAACAAGCTCTGTGTCACTATTTGAAAAGGAGCCTAGCCTTCTGGTAATAATTGAAACATCACCAGATTATTTAATCATTTATCTCTGCTGTTTTGTAAGAGGACGAATTGATGCCACGTTCCCTGACATCTCAATGATGAAGACACATCAAAAAAAAAATCTTGCAGCATAAATCTGTTTTATTGCTCACCCTTACTTCACTGGTAGGGCGCTCGTACCTGAGGCTGTGAGTTGACCTGATAGATTTCTTAAAAGACTATGAAGTGTTTTGATGGAGTATGAAAAGCAAATGTGTTTCCATTTGCAGGTGAACCTAAAGCCAAATGTATAAATATGAAACCATCACTAATCAATCCAATAGGAAATTGAGAAGACATGTCTCCTTTACTCAAAGACTGATTAGAATCTTGAATTCACTGTGGAAGCGAAAGAAAATAGTCAAGGTGACTAAGATGGAAGCACTCAAAGAGAAGCTAGATAAATGCATGAGGGAGAAAGGGATAGAGGATAGGATGTTAGGGTTAAATGAAGAAGGATGGGTGTCTATTCTAAATGCCTTAGATGAACCTTTATGGCCCATTTCTGTGTATGGGAATGAGAGCTGACGCTATCTTGATATCCAAGGGAACAGGCAGGGTCAGCATATGCTGTGTTAAACCAGCTGTCTATTGAACATGGGATTGAAGGTTTGTATTCTGGCAGGATGATTAAAGAGAATGATAGATTGATGGTTGCTCAGTCATGATTGGATTGGTCTTGGATTTGAGCATTCTGACTTCTGTTTATGGAGGATAGGAATGACAGTGTCTTATTGATTTTTCAAGGCCAACTATTATTGCACATCACTAATTCCCTTTGAAATTGATGGTAAGTTGCCTTCAGGAACCACTGCTGTCTACACAGTGTAGATATATCCACAGTGGTCATACAGGGAGCTCCAGGATTTCAACCCAGCAACGGTGTGCCACTTAGCAATTCAAACCTGAAGGGTCTAGGCACGAAACGTCAGCCTTCCTGCTCCTCTGATGCTGCTTGGCCTGCTGTGTTCATCCAGCTGTACACCTTGTTATCTCAGATTCTCCAGCATCTGCAGTTCCTGCTATCACTGCCCAGGTCTTGCCAGGTACATACCCATACTAGTTCGTTATCTAAAGACTTGTAAATGATCTCGATTGTTGTACAATGATTAGCAAACAGCCCCGCTTCTGACATTTTGTTGGAGGGAAATTCACTGGAGACATGGCTGTAGAATCGTGGGCCTACGACACTATCTTGAGGAGCTCCTGCAGTAATCTCCTGGGACTGAGATGATTGTCCTATAACAACCACAGCCATCTCCCTCTATGACTCCAACCATTGGACAGTTTTCTTCCTGGCTCCTGTTTATTTCAGTTTGGCTCAGGTGCATTGTTATCATACACGTCATGTCATTCCCACCTCGCCTCTTCAGTTCAGCTCCTGTTTCCATGGTTTCACCAAAGCTGCAAGAAGATCCAGAGCCATGTGTCTCTGTAAAATGCAAACTGAGCATTGGTGAGCAGATTATTACTGAGAAAGTGTTGCCTTGTAGCATAGGTGCTGAGAACTTGCATCATTTTGCTGATAGACCAGTAATTAGTTGGATTGGACTTACCCTGCTACTTGTGGACAGCTGTAGCTGGGTACTTTTCCGTATTGTTGACCATCATTGTAGGTGGATTGGAACAGCTTGGCATTCACTCCTTCTGTAGCATGCCTCCACAAATACAGCTGAGAGGTAGAGTGCAACGTAATCATGGTGGATGATTGGAATAGATTATGAATCGCTAAGTGTCAGTGTTCATTGTTCTGTTGTTACTTGTATGCATCTTTACTTCACAATGATTTATTGATAAATGATATGGGGAGGCAATGGCCTAGTGGTATTATTGCTGCACTGTCAATCCAGAGACCCAGGTAATGTTCCGGGGACCCGGGTTTGAATCCCACCATGGCAGATGATGGAATTTGAATTCAATAAATAGCTGGAATTAAGGAATAATGATGACTGTGAATCCATTGTCGATTGTCAGGAAAAACCCATGTGATTTAGTAATGTCCTTTAGGGAAGGAAACTGCCATCCTTACCTGGTCTGGCCTACATGTGACTCCACAACCACAGCACTGTGGTTGACTTTAAACTGCCCTCTTGGCAATTAGGGATGGGCAATAAATGCTACCTAGCAAGCACCGCCCTCATCCTGTAAATGAATTTTTAAAAAATGTAACGTACATTTGATTGTTAATGTATGTATTCTGTTATTGTATATATGGTATGTAATGACCAAAGGCAAAAATGATATAAATATTAATCACTCTGTTGAAACATTCCTAAACAGGGGATTTGGTGTCTCAACAAAGGCCTAATCCTGCATATGTTTTTTAGCGTCAAATTGTGAATTGCTAAGTGGAGAAGTTGTAGTTGCAACAAACGCCTCTTGAAGGAATTGATTTTTTTTTCATTGAGAGTACCAGAACAACCAACAAAGAAGAACAAAGAATAAACAGTGGAGATGCTACGAATGGAACATCCTGGATTGTTTCCTGACTAGACCTCAGTCTCATAGAATTAGGCAGAAAGTGTCTGTGCAAATGGGAGATGATGTGAAAATTCTGATCTGACACTATTTTTGAACCTCAGAGTAAAAACAAAGAAAAATGAGGCTGACATATTTAGCCCATCATCTTTAATAGAAATGTAAAAGATGGATCTTGAGTTGAGAGAGCCGTTAACGAGCAGCCGACTAAGAAACTGAACAAGCACCAATAATTTAAAAGGCAGAAGTTGTAATAAGGAAATGGAATCCATCTCGTTCCGTTAAGAAATATGCAGTAATCTATCATGTGGTATTTCCATCTCAGCCTCAAATATTTTGAGTGACATCAAAATTCCAGTGGCAGGTTAATTAGATATTAGGAAAATGCAGGCTAAAACATGATAACATTATTATTGGTCAGGATTACGTAAAGATTTGGTGGGCATGGCATACTGACAGGATGTAGGGAAATCCGAACCATCAATTAAACCTGCACAGTTAAGTCTGATCCCAGATTTTGGTAGTGTCTTACTAGCTTGCGTAGCACCACTACCAGAAACCAGAAAAGCTAATGAATATCTCTTGAAGGTCATGAATGTTTTAACAAGATTCTTGATGCCTTTGGGGAAAATCACCATGAAGCTGGTAGTGGAAAACTTAGTTCAATCTTATTACAATATACAGATTGCTTTCAGGAAACCAATCAGATCATGGTTCAAAAGTTAAATCACAAATATTCTAGTACTGAATAGTTTGTGATTAAAACAATTTACATCTTCAGTTTCTTATCCACAATCTCAAGGGACATTGGAAAGATAGTATCAAATTTGAATGAATGTCCTAATGATTCGGCATAGAAGAATTCCCTTGTTACTGTTTGCCCATTAGGGATGCCCCAAATGCATCCATAACATTCAGTTATTTTGAACTGATGTACAGAAATGTGATCATAGAATCCCTACAGTGTGGAAGCAGGCCATATAGCCTATTGAGTCCTCACCGGCCCTCCAGAAAGCATCTCATCCAGACCCAACCCCAGCCCCCGACCATAAACCCTTTATTTCCCATGGTTAATCCACGTAGGCTGCACATCCCTGGACACTATGGGCAATTTTAGTATGGTCAATCTACCTAACGTGCACACCTTTGAACTATGGGAGGAAGCTGGACCACACAGAAGAAACCCAAGCAGACACAGGGAGAATGTGCAAATTCCACACGGACAGTCACCCGAGGCTGGAATTGAACCTGGACCCCTGGCCCTGTGAGACAGCGGGTGTTAGCCACTGAGGCACCGTACCATAAGAGATGAAACTGCTCTTTAAGTTAATTAAGGAAAATTTCTAAACCAAAATCCAAACCAGATGTCAAATTTCTGAGTAAAACTGACGAAAGCATGGGAGTTTGGCATTTAAGGAATGATTGATAAACAATGTTAACCAAGGAAATTTAAAAAGGCTAATGCTTAGAATTTTCATACTCATAATGTATGATCATTATTTGGGAACTTCGGACCTAAAGTGAAGGAAGCTGGATTTTACTTTTCAGTTTGTGAATGTATAACTTGTTTCTTTTTGAAAAGTCAAAAAGTCATTTTGAAAACATCATTCCCAACAACCGGGTCACCTGGCGAGTCAAGGGTATCAGCAATACCACAATCTCAACAAGAGAATGTGTGTTGAACATCGCATGCATCCTGTTTCCCACACAGGATTCCCAGCCGTAAAATGTCATGCCATCTTCAGTTCATCTCATTTTGAACTGCACAATGAACGTTTTTTGACAGCTGCCAATCTTTGTCAGTTCTTGCCTGAAAGCCTGAATGGAAACTGAGCAGTGATGTGTCGGGAGTGAATGAGCTGGATAGGTGAGCGAACAAAAGACCGATGACAGTCAAGGTGTTCCAATATTCATTACGTCATGAGAAGTGACATTTCATTTCTGAGTGACGGATCTGGGGAGGCAGCGGAGCTGCACAAATACAAAGGCTATTGTGGAAGGTCCATTGATATGGTTTAGGAAAGTTGTTTTGACAAAGAAATCACAGCTGCTTCTGGCCAAAGACCTGGAGCACTTCAGATGTAAAGAGGCATGAATATTTTTTTTTAAATTAACTTGTTCGTGTCAAAGATCCGCCAAGCATATGTGCATTCATGGAGTAGATGGTAAGCAGCTGCCTAGAAATGAAAGCCCATTTCACAGGGAAGACAGTTAGGATATCATGATTGATTCATACAAAAGTAGGCCATTCAGCCCCTTGAGCCTGTTCCAACATTCATTAAGATATGGTGGTTCGTGTTTTGAATTCTACATTCCTATCTACCCCGACAACCCTTCACTCCCCCCCTTACAAGAATCTATCCACTTTTGTCTCTAAAATAACCACCTCCACTGTCTTCTGAGGTGGAGAATTCCAAAGTCAACAGCCTCTGAGGTCAGATTTCTTCTCATTTCTGTCTTCAAAGGGCACCTGCTAATTTTAAAATGTGTCCCCTTAGTTATGGCTTGCCCCATGAGGAGAAACATCCTTCCCACATTCACCTTGTCAGGACCTTTCAAGATCTTATACGCTTCAATCAAGTCTTCCCTCATTTAGTGATTCAGAGGCTCTGGCTAATGTTTTGGAGACACAGGTTCAAATTCCACAATGGTGGCTGGTCAGATTTAAGTTCAACGAATAAAACCTAACTTGTAAGCCAATCAGAAATGGTGACCAGACAGCCACCAACTGTTATACACATCTAGCTGGTTCAACCAATGTCTTTTTAGGAAGCAAACTCTCATCTTTACCTGCTAAGTAAAAACTGAAAGAACTGCAGGTGCTGTAAATCAGGAACACAAACAGAAGTTGCTGGAAAAGCTCAACAGATCTGGCAGCGTCTGTGAAGAAAAAACAAATCAGAGTTAACGTTTTGGGGCAGAACTCGACTGGGACCCGAAACGTTAACTCTGCTTTTTTTCTTCGCAGATGCTGCCAGATCTGCTGAGCTTTTCCAGCAACTTCTGTTTGTGTTTCCCTTCTTTACCTGGTCCGGTTTATATATAACTCCAGTTCGCTGTGCTTCGTACTTACCTGCCCTCTAAAATTGCCTAGCAAGCCACTTAGCTGAAGGCCTCTTGATGAACAATCTAGTACCGTTACCGCACCACAGAGTAACCCTTAAAGTTCAAACATCGGTGAGTCATTTTTAAAATGCTTCAATGTCATAGCCAGAGCTTTGGGTTAGGTCTCCAGGATCAATCCCTAAAAGCTATTCTGCCTCATATGGCGGTGAAACCCAATTCCATGATATTGCCCTGAAACATCAGTGCAGCTGCTCAGTAGACCTTAGTGCTATACAACGGTGATCCAACCCAGCTAACTTTTCCCTCTCCTTTATCCAGAAGATCTAGATGACAGGCAAAAGTCCCTTGAATGGGCATGGCGATGGCTATTATTCCTTGTAGAGTTGAAAAGTTAAAAAATGGTACAAATTTGATGACAGAGGTAAAATGGCTTCAATATGCTTGTGTCTCACTGCTAATAAGATGTTGACAAGTTTGCCAAATGGGCAGACACCTGGCAAATGAATTTCGATGCAGAGAGATGTCGGGTAATATATTTTGGTAGAAGAAACATGGAGAGGCTTTAAAGGCTAATGGTACAACTTTGAGGGAAGTACAGGAGCAGAGAGATCTCAGGGTTCATGTACATGATCCTCTGAAGTTGAAACAGTTGTTAAGAAGGTTTATAGAATCCTTGGGTTTATAAATAGAGGCATAGAGTAAAAAAAGAAAGGAAGTGATGCTACATCTCCACAAATCATTGGCCAGACCAGATTTAGAGTTTTGTGTTTGGTTCTGGGCACCTTATTTAAGGAAGGATACTAAAACCGTGGAGAAAGTGCAAAGGAGATTAACTGGAATGATACCGGGAATGGGGGATTTTAGATACAAGGAAAGATTAAAAAAAAAACAGATTGTGCTTAATATCCTTGGAGCAGAGGAGATTAAGAAGTAAGCTTAATAAAAACCAAAAGAACTGTGAATGCTGTAAATCAGGAACAAAAACCAAGTTGCTGGAAAAGCTCAGCAGGTCTGGCGGCATCTGTGAAGGAGAAAACAGAGTTAACATTTCGGGTCTGGTGACCCTTCCTCAGAAATAAGCTTATTGAGGTGTTGAAAATGATGAACAATTTTGATAGGGTAAAGGAGGATATTGTGTTTCCACTGGTTGGTATGTCAGTAACTAGGGGACACAATTTCAAAATTGTCAGCAAGAGAAATAGGAGTGAGATGAGGAGAAATTTGTTCACTCAGAGAGTCATTAGGATTTGGAATGCGCCGCCTGGGAGAGTAGTGGAGGACAAATCCATTGGAAGTTTCAAAAAAAAATTGGATATATATTTGAAAGGGATGTATTTCAGGGAATGTGCGGATAGGGCTGGAGAATGGGACTCGCTAGGTATTTCTTCCGGGAACCAGAACAGACATGATGGGTCTCCTGTACTGTAAAGTTCTATGATTTTATTAATTTAATCCAGGGCACTGAACGGAAAGAAAGACTTTTACATTTCTAAATACTTTTCATGAATTTAAGACATGCCAAAGATATGCAGACAACTGTAGTGTTTCTGAAGTGTAGTGACAAATGTAATGAAGAAAACATGGCATCCAATTTGTTCACAGTACGCTCTTATAAGCAGCAGTGATAAAGACCACATAATCTGCTTTTAGATGTTATTTCAGAGATTGAGATGAGCCAGAAATTATTGTAATTATAGATGTGAGCCATAAGGGTTTTGGTGGCTCAGAAGATCTGGTCTTGAGACCACTTGACCCAGAAGTGTGTCGTAACTTGTCCAACCAGGCTGATTTTTTTAAAAATACATTTTCTTTTAGCATGTGAGTGAAATCAAACTTTCACTAGACAGCCACCTTTTCCCCATCTTCAAAATCCTTTCAGTCAGAACACAAAGTCAGGAATGTTTGACTGAAATGTGTTGAGTTGCTTCTCTGTTTCATCTGACAGCCTCTTAAAATTCCTAACTCTGTAGTCGCTTGATATGACAGAAATTTAAATGCACAAGGGCTGTAAAGTAAGTGATTAAAAAAGTAACAATGAATTTATGCAAAATACCATTTTGGTCACAGTTGGATCATTGTAGTTTCAGAAGTCTCATTATAGAAAGGACATTAAAACCATACAGTGCTTGCATTGTACAGTCACCAAGGCTAGAATGGTTTTAATTAGATATTTTCACTCTTGTATAGATTGAGATCAGCAGACTGTACATGTTATAAAGGTAGTGAACTCCTTGAGAGTACTCAGAACAGCTTTCTGCAACAATATGTCTACAGCCAACATGGGAGCAGGCCATATTAGACTTAGTAATGAATAATGAGCCATTTGTCTAAGAATTGTTACAGTGTGATTGAGTTAAAATAGTATTCAAAGGATGAATGCCAGACAGCTGATAAGGGCTGAAATTTCACAGAGGCAGGAAACAGTGGTGGTATCTGCATGGAAACTGGTACCCAGAGGTTTAATAAAATACTTTCTGTTTTGGCATTTGCTTAATGGAATTTACTTAAATCGTTTTAACAATTATTACTGTCTGTAATATCTAGATATAAGAACACGTACTTAAATTGGAATTTATTTTAAATGAGTTTCTCGCTAAAATGTTTCCTTGCAAGAGAGGTTTTTTTTTCACTTTGCTTCATTCATGGGATTAGGTGTCTCTGGTAAGGCCAACATTTCTTGCCCTTTCTCAATTGCCTTTGCAAAGCTACCAGCTTGAACTGCTGCAGTTCAGTTTCAACATTTGTGGAGCAGTTTGATAAATGGAAATATTAGCAAATGGAATATTGTCCTTCCTTGCTAGAGGGATGGAGTTTAAAAGCAGGGAGGTTATGCTGCAACTGTATGGGGTGCTGGTGAGGCCACATCTGCAGTACTGTGTGCAGTTTTGGTCTGATCCAGAGGGTTAGTTTATGAGGAGAGATTGAGTAGAGGGGGACTATATTCATTGGAATTTAGAAGAATGAGGGGGTGGCGTGTTCTTACAGAAACATATAGAATTATGAAGGGAATAGATAAGATAGAATCAGGGAAGTTGTTTCCACTGGTGGGTGAAACTAGGACTAGGGGGCATAGCCTCAAAATAAGGGGGGAGCAGATTTAGGACTGAGTTGAGGAGGACCTTCTTCATCCAAAGGGTTGTGAATCTGTGGAATTCCCTGCCTAGTGAAGCAGTTCAGGCTACTTTGTTGAATGTTTTTAGGGTAAAGATAGATTTTTGAACTGTAAAGAGATAAGGGTTATGGCGAGAGAATGGGTAAGTGGAGCTGAGTCCACAAACAGATCAGCCATGATCTTATTGAAGGGCAGAGCAGGCTCGATGGGCCAGATGGCCAACTCCTGCTCCTGTTTGTTATGTTCTTATGGTGCAACTGAGTGGCTTGCAAGGCCATTTCAGAAAGCAGTTAGGAGTCACCCACATTACTGTTTGTCTAATGCCATACATTAGTCAAAACAATGAAGGACCCTTTACTAAAATGAACAAGATGTATTTTTGTGACAATCAATGATTGTCTCACCATTACAGAGACTAGCTTTTAATTCTGGAATTATTAATTCATTGAATTTTATTAATTAAATGTTAATTTTACCAATTTTTGTAAATACTGTAGTTTTGCTAACTGCCATAATTGGTATTGAGCCCTTGCACTCAGTATTAGGCTGGGCTGCTAGATAAGGTATCTAGTGATATTTATCTACACCACCATGTTCCCCAAACAAGTTCCCCAAATCTGCTTCCATTCATTGTCAGATCAGTGGTTGTGTTGACACGATTCTACCGAGCACTTCCTTTTCATGTATGAAGGTGACATGAAGAGGACATCTTTTACTCAATAACAGTCGCGATCTTTCTGCCTGAAAAGGGGAGTTAAATGAGATTCAGTAGCTATGCTTGAACTGGATAAATAACTAAAGGGGGATTGTTGACAAGGGAATGGGGAAAGGGCAGGAGCAGAGCAATTAAAGAACCAAGAGGCGTGATTGGCCAAAGGCTTCCTGCTGTATTGCACCACTTTCTGATTCTGTTAAATACAGTGAACAAAGAACAGTACGGCACAGAAACAGACCCTTTGTCCCACTTAGACTGCGCCAACATATCATCCCTTTCTTAACCAACAATCCTTTGTCTCTCCGTGCTCCATATCCTTCTATTCCCTGCCTATTCCATATCTCTATCAAGATGCCTCAAAAACGTTGCTATTATATCCACATCTACCACCTCCCCTGGCAGTGCATTCCAGACACTTACCACCTTCTGTGTTTAAAAAGAGCCTGATTCTCACATTTTGTTTAAACTTTCCCCCTTTTACCATAAACATTTCTGGGACGACTGGGAAGAAAACCCCAACCATCTAATCTATCCATTCTTCTCATAATTTTGTAAATTTCTATCAGATCGAATCAATGTTGGCTCCTGAAATGCAACAAGGATTTCCATCCCATTAATCTCAGCTGGACTCGAACTCCGATCCTTGTACACTTCTAGCTGCCTCGGAAGGGCACCCAACATCATCAAAGACCCCTCCCACCCCAGTTATAATCTCTTCCAAGCTCTTCCGTCAGGCAGAAGATACAAAAATTTAAACACATGTACCAACAGATTCAAGAACAGCCCCTTCCCCACTGTTATTAGACTCTTGAACAGACATCAAATTTCAAATCTAATGTTGATATTGCTTTTGTGAACCTACTTTGTAGCTGTAACTTTGTATCCCTCTCTCTGTTCTATGATCTTTGTATATAATGATCTGCCTGTAATGCATACAAAACAAAACTTTTCACTGTACGTAGGTACATGTGAGAATAATAAATCAAATCCAAAAAAAAACTGTCTAACCACAGTGCTACCCGCTGCTTAATCCTTCCAGGGAAGGCAACTCAATTTAAGGTGAATAAGTTCTTCGCTGATACTTGTAGGCCAGCTCTGTCCAAGAGGAGAACGCGGTGGCTGAGAACATAAGAACATAAGAAATAGGAGCAGGAGTGGGCCATCTGACCCATCGAGCCTGCTCCGCCACTCAATAAGGTCATGGCTGAACTTTTCCTGGACTCAGCTCCACTTACCCGCCCGCTTACCATAACCCTTAATCCCTTTACTGTTCAAAAATCTATCTTTGCCGTAAAAGCATTCAATGAGGTAGCCTCAACCGCTTCACTGGGCAGGGAATTCCATAGATTCACAACTCTTTGGATGAAGAAGTTCCTCCTCAACTCAGTCCTAAATCTGCTCCCCCCCTTATTTTGAGGCTATGCCCCCTAGTCCTAGTTTCACCCACCAGTGGAAACAACCTCCCTGCTTCTATCTTATCTTTTCCCTTCATAATTTTATATGTTTCTGTAAGATCCCTCCCTCATTCTTCCAAGTTCCATGAGTATCATCCCAGTCTACCCAATACTTCCTAAGTATTTGTTGCTTCGACCTTAACTTATGTCTGTTCACTTACAGATGAGAAGCCAGTCTCGCTATCTCCCTACGAAGCCCCAGCGAACAGCCCACGGTACGTGTTCAACCAGAGAGAGCGGGAGTCCCTGGAAGTGCGGGTGCGAGAGGTAGAGGAGGAAAACCAGGCCCTTCGTAAGCAGCTCAGCCTGGCCCAAAGCCGGGTCCATCACCATAGGAACCATTCCAAGAGTTATTCCACGGAGGAAGGCACGGGGGACAACGAGGTGGTGCATGCATTGGCGTGGAATAGTTCGGAATGTGGCAAAAGGCCCACTGTGGAAAAGTGTGAGGTAATTCTGCTTCTGACACTTGATTCACTCCCCTTCTGTCCACCTCACTTGTTAGTTTTTCCTGACTGTGATCAAAAGATGGATAAAAGTTTACCACGCATGTGGAGTTGATTTGGCTTATCATGTTTGTGCCAACTCTTTGTCAGATCAATGCACAGTATTCCCACTTCCCTGCTTTCCCCAGTATCACCTTCTGCTTGATTTGTTTTTCTAATTTCACATAAAAAGTGTAAAGGTTTCTTACTTAAGTGACAGGCCACAGTTGCATGATGAAGTACCATCATTTGTTTTATCTGTATTATCATCGCAATCTGATACCTGCCGCTACAATGATATTTCAACAAACCAATTGTCTGTCTTTATTTCTGTATCTGTCTGGCTGTCTCTCCCAGCCCAATGTTGCCTATTGTACCGTCTCACAATTACGAGTTGGACTGGCTCAAGGGAGATGACATTTGAATGTAAAAGGTCTTTTCCTCACATATTCTGTGGCAAAAGGGCTGTTTCCATAATGGGTTAAGTCTCCTCAAAATGTACCTTTCACCTTCATGTCTGTTGTGAGTTTGATGACATATAAAAACTTACAATTGCCCCTGAAAAGGTATAATCAATCTAAGAACATGAAGTTTCCCTGCATGTCTGTTGCAAAAAGTGATAAATGTCAACTCTTAAGTTTGATTCAGACTAGGATGAATAACTGGGTGGTTAAACAGGAAGATGATTATACAAGAGTAGCAGGCAGTTAAGAACAGAATTTACATGATGTATAGATTTTAATGCAAAAAATCTCTGAAAGCTGCTTTTGAGGATAGTGACCAGAGGAACCTCAACACCAACTTACAGTACTAGACTTGAACATGATGTGAACAGGAAATGAGAAGTTCCACTTCTTTTGGTTGTCTCTCACTGGATGTCTGATGGACATAACCTCAAAATGCCTGTTCAAACCGGTTCGCATCAAATAGACGATATGTAGGAGGTTACTCAAACCCCTGACAAAGCTCTAAATTACTGACCTCATAGGTACCACAGGGCCTCGTTTCAAAAGCATAAAAGATCTAAAATCCGATCTTATGTTTGCACTACTAAATGGACCAAAACAATGTACAACCTGATCACCTCTTGGAACAAAGATCCTTTCATGGTTCTGCCATTTAGAATGCAATGCATTCATCCATAAGCTTTTAACATTCGTCAGCAATTGAAACCAATCCTATGTCAGATTGGCATAAGCTCAAAAATGCATTCAAATTACGTATTGTCCGTCAAAGAATCAATGTACTGATTATTGCCTGGGACCAAACTTACACATCCTGCTGAACCTTACGCTTACATAGCTAAGTCTGAATTTCGTCAGGCTGCCAGGGTTTGGTGATGTGCCCTCCTCTGCCAGTCCTCTGGGAAGAGGATGCCCCTCTTTCACACCACCTGTTCAACCTGGAGTTCCGTGCCCCGGTCAGAGAATTGTCATGCCACCTTTCCCTTCTCACAAATTTGCAGCAAATATCCTTGAGGCGAGGTCAAAGGATGCCAGTCCATCAGGGGAAGTCCACTGGCCAGTTGTTCTGCGAATAGAGTGGAGTAAATGGGGCTAGAATCAAAGGTGATGGACACCATAGGGGCAGAGTAGATAGCTAATGAGGTGAGTTTGATAAAACATGGCCAGTGAACCCCTTCGGCCCTGCAGTGGAGCTCTGTCCAGAACACCTGACCAAACTCAGACTTACAGATAGTAGGAACTGCAGCTGCAGTTTTTTCTGATGAAGGGTCTAGGCCCGAAACGTCAGCCTTCCTGCTCCTATGATGCTGCTTGGCCTGTTGTGTTCATCCAGCTCTACACCTTGCAAACTCAGACTTAGCTATGCAAGCATAAAGTTCAGTCCCCTGCCTCCATTCTATAGCTTTTTAATAAACAGGCTTGGCTACAATCAGATTCCTCTTCTGACAATTCCGTGCATTCACTCAATACTATATTCTTTCATTAATGTTTCCAGCCAGAATCCTGGTGAACGAATACAGCTCATTCATTAGATAACATGAGTTTCCTGAACTCATCTTCAACAAGAGTATGTCTTCCTCTCTGACAACTCCACAGCCTTCTGCTTCTAGAGTTTTTTTTTCTAAGGAATTCAGGGTTTATCTCAGCTCTGACTGCTTGGGGGTCTGCTACTAACAGCACTTCTGCGGTTATGTTCCTCTTCCCTCTAAATAAACCTGCTTCCGACCTCTGTGTTGTAAAACTCACCTCAGCAAACATCTTAACAGGGATCTCCCTGGGTGGCTTGCTGTTCATTTAGCTAATATCACATGACTTCTTGTAAATTTTTTTTCATTCGCTGTTCGAAAATGACTTTCTGACCTTTGAAAAAGGAATGGCCTCCGCATAACTGAAATCTAAAATCCTCTACTTCAGAACCCAAGATTCCAAACAACAATGATATATAATGATTTTTTATCACAGTAGTGGAAATAATTGAAATCTGCTCGCTATATTACATTTCGTTCTAAAGCATTCGGCGTTAAAATCCATTCCACTAGTTGCACAGTGTTAGAATTCAGCCACGGAGTTTACTCAAGCAAAATCTGGGTTCCATCCTTCCAAGGTACAGTGCTTTGAAAGTACAAAACAGCAACTTTTTGATTGGGATTCTATCTCCTGACTAGAAAGTTTACTGAGGAAAAGAGAATCGATCTAACCTGCATTGATCAGAGAGGGAGCCAGTTCTTATGCTCTCTCTCAGTCATACTTTGGTTTACTCTGGCTTGTGTTTCCTGTTATGCTCAAGCCTGGTCCTGATTTTTAATGTCACAGTACCAGGTTCCAAATGGCAAAGAAGATCATGTGATTTGGAAATTTCACCCTTTAACTTTGCAGTATAGATACCACCTGGTGCTGCACTAAGCCATTCAGAGGAGAACATCTCATTGTTCATAGTCAGTGCAGTAGTTGGCAAAGTACATTTGGTTTTATCACCTGTAGAGCTACTGAGGAATAAAATCCCCCAGTTTCCCTGATCCTAATCCTCAGTGACAGAAATGGAAATTGGAAGCATCAAGTATCAGATGGCACGGTGGCTCAGTGGTTAACACTGCTGCCTCACAGTGCCAGGGACTTAGGTTTGATTCTACCCTCAGGCAACTGTCTGTGTGGAGTTTGCACATTCTCCCCATGTCTGCATGGGTTTCCTCCGGGTGCTCCGGTTTCCTCCCACAGTCCAAAGATGTGCAGGTTAGGGTGGATTGGCCATGCTACATTGCCCATAGTGTCCAGTGATGTGCAGGCTGGGTGGGATAGCCTTGGGAAATGCAGGATTACATGGACAGGGTAGATGGGTGGGTCTGGGTAGGATGCCCTCTGGAGGGTTGATGTGGATTTGATGGGCCGAATGGTCTGCTTCCACACTGTAGGAATTCTGTGAGTGCAGATAGTTGGTTGAGAAGAGAATTGACCTTGACTATGATGCCCAATGCAGTTGAACAGCCTAACAATGCTTGCTGTCTTTGGAAATTGGCCACACAATTGAGACAGTGGGGGAGATCAGTACCTCAAACTAAACCTCATAAATGGCCAGCTCCTTTGGAAGATGAGAAGAAAATTAGTGAAAAGGTGTGTTTGACCATTTAAAAATATAACTTTTTTGGGGTTTTCTTTTTTAAACAGACAATCCACATTGCCATTGTGTGTGCAGGATACAATGCAAGCCGCGATGTTGTGACCCTTGTAAAGTCCGTTCTGTTTCACCGGTATGTATGCACTGTGCTCTATTTACAATAAGCTTCTTTCACTTCGAACAATTTCTCCTTTAACTCCTCTCACTTGCTCCAAGTCAAAGCTGTAGCCATCAGTAACCTGTATGGGTCCCAGTAACTCCTGTCTCTTTGTGGGGTATGTGGAACATTCCTTGTTCCAGTCTTACTTGGGGCCTCCCCCTCTCTTTCCAATACGTTGATGATATCATTGGTGCTGCTTCCAGCTCTCAGAATTGTAGAGAAATTCCATTTGGCTTGTAATCTCCATCCTTATCTCACTTTTACCGGGTCCACCTGGCTCCTCCCTTGCCTTCCTTGCCCTCCCTTGTTTTCATTAGGCTAGCCACCAATATCCATTACATACCCAGTGACTCTCACGGTTACCGTGACCGTACTTCTTCACATCCTGCTTCGCGCAAAGATTCCATTCCATTCCCCGAGTTTCACCATCTCTGTCACATCTGTTCCGAAGATGCTACCTTCCACCAGAGTGATTCTAGCAGTTCTTCCTTTTTTCTTCATCCCAAGGTGGTTGATGAGGCCCTCAGCCATCTCCAATCCATTTACCTAACTACTGCCTCACCCTTTCCCTTCCCTTCCCTCCAGAACATCAACAGGATTCGCCTTGTCCTCACTTTGCACCCTACTAGCCTGTGCATTCAAATGATCATCCTTTGCAATCCCCACACCTCTAGAAGGATGCCAGTCCCCATTGTGGTATTAAGCGATGACGCCCACCGCTGATCACCATGTGGTACCTGTGAGCAGTAGGGTACTGCCACTTCCTCTCTTTCATTTGACTGGGTCCAAGGGCCTATTTGGTTTGCGATGGCAAAGCGATAACCACCAGTGACTAATCAGATTATGTAGTTTATTGCGTGACAGCAGTTAGATACAAGTTAAATTGGCTAGTTAGGTATTGTCACTGAGACTATTGGAAGACATAGATATCTATCTCCTGCAACTCCCAGCACCATTTTCTCAGTTTCCCCAATTGACAGTGTATGACATCATCAGATTGGGTGGAGCTTAGTGCAGTCTTTAACTTTAACCCTCTCAGAACCATTATCTTACATTACACTACCTACAATCTTTGATACAACTAATAATTCCACCGTCTGAGGTAAGCTGCCATTTCTAAATGGTATGGAGTGTTGAATTTATCCCACACAGAGACATGCATTAAATACGCATAAAAGCACTACCTAGTCCCTCTATATTCATCCATCCAGAGACATCTTGTATTGCTTCATTACACCTTCCACTTTCTGTTTAATATCAAGATTATAGCTTCTAGGTAACACCATTGCAGGTGTGAGAAACCTTATACAACCAGTTTTAGAAAGTCTAAAATAAATTCAATTGGGTCAATGGGCTGAAGAGTGGCAGATGGAGTTTAATTTGGATAAATGCGATGTATTGCATTTTGGTGACCTTGGGTAGTGTTGCAGAACAGAGAGACCCAGGGGTTCAGGTACATAATTCTTTGAAGTTTGTGTTACATGTAGACAGGGTGGTTAAGAAGGCGTTTAGCACACTTGCCTTCATTATTCAGACCACTGAGTTTAGGAGTTGGGACATTATGTTGAGGTTGTACAGGACGTTGTTGAGGTTGTACAGGACGTTAGTGAGGCCTTTTCTGGAGTACTGTGTCCAGTTCTAGTCACCCTGTTATAGGAAGGATATTATTAAGCTGGAGAGGGTTCAGGAAATATTTACCAAGCTATTGCCGGGAATGGAGGGTTTGAGTTAGAAGAGGCTGGATAGGCTGGGACTCTTTTCACTGGGGCGTAGGAGGTTGCACATGACCTTTTAGAGGTTTATAAAATCATGAGGGGTGGAGATGAGCCAAATGGCAGGTATCTTTTCCCTAGGGTGGGGGATTTCAAGACAAGGGGGCATATTTTTAAGTTGAGAGGAGAAAGATTTAAAGAAGACAAGGGGCAATTTTTTTTTTAACAGAATGGTTTGTGTGTAGAATGAACTTCCAGAGGAAGTGTGGGTACAGTTACAACGTTTAAATGACATTTGGATAAGTACATGAATAAGAAAGATTTGGAGGTATATGGGCCAGGAGCAGGCATGTGGGACTAGTTTAGTTTGGGATAGTGGTCGGCATGGACTGGTTGGACTGAAGGGTCTGTTTCTGTGCTGTATGACTCTGTGGCACCACAATTCCATTTATATAGCGCCTTTCCTAAGATCCAGCTATCCTGACGTTCTTCACATGTGGTTCCATCACTGTTGTAATGTTGGAAGCATAACAATCAATTTGCACGCAGCAAGCTCCCATATATAGTAACTTGAACATGTCCAGATAATCTGTTTAGTTCTGCTGGTTAAGGGATAAATATTGGTAAGAAAGACAGGGAGAACTCCACTACTTCCCTTTGAATAGCATGTGGCAATAGTTATGCTCCTGCACAGGACTCGACGTGACCTTAAATTAATTTATCATCTAATAACAGCACCTGAGGCAATACAGCACTCCCTCAATGCAGCACTGTAGATAAATCTGGATTATATTCTGAGATTCCTGAGTGGAACTCAATCCTATGTAAGATTGGCTAAGCTGAGTGTGATATCAAGTCAGCCAAGGCTCATAATGCCTTTTACTGCTTGGATCTCATTACTGATATTGAAGAAATTTATAGTTCTGCTTTTTCTTAACCAGTTTACCCAGGCACTGTAGGAGGAGAGATCTTTGAATTAGGGTTGATAATGAGAAATGGGGCCAAACGCAAGTTAGAGAGATCTTGCCAACACATAAGACACAACAGAAGAGAAAAATTGCAATAATTACGAACTGGAGTTGGTTCAGAATACGTGAGGCTAAACCTAAACAAGCAAACAATTAAATAATCCCATAAACTAAGAACTGCAGTGCTGTGGTGAGGGAAAAGACTAGGAGAAGCATAAAAGACATACTCGGTTTAGCTGCTGGAGCCAGAGTTTAAGTGAGAGACAACAAGTAGCTCCACATCCTCAGAACCCCAGGGTTAACCAACTTGGCGAATACGCTCACTGACCAATATTGTGCAGGGAATTCAAAGAATGAATTTTTAATTGTCTCTTCTTAATTAATGATGTATGACGCATGTTCAAAGACAGAATGTGATGCCTGAAAGGACAATGGAAGCAGATTCAACGGAGGTTCCTAAAGCATGCTTGGTAGATCCTTAAAATGGAAAGAGCTGTGCTTCTCCAGGGAGAAAGCCAGGGAACGGGACTAATTAGAGAACTCTTTTAAATAGTCAGTACCAGCCAGATGTACTGAATGACCTCTTTCTGCACTGTTTGAATCCTTGATCCTACAACCGGCTAATAGCCCATTTGTTATTCTTGAATTAACCAATAGATGGACAGCCTGAAAGATAGTTTTCGATTTCAGCATTAAACAGGATATTGGCTCTTATTTTTGCACCATCATGGATTTCATCTGAAACCATTCCTCCTGTCACTGTGCCAGACAAAATATGCCTCTACCTCCAGAAAGGCCCAAGGTCACTGAAATAACTCCACAGAGGCTGGTATCCCGTTACCAAGTCACCCTTTATTTACACGTGGAGAGTCCTTGACACTGATCCAGCTCCCTCAGAGTGAACAGAATCTTTGACACTCCTGTTTATATCTTTCAGCCAGGGCTCTCTGATCCGACCAAGTTAACAGCCCTAATCGGGGAACTCATATTCTATGAGGTCCACCTGGCTGACCTCATTACAATCACTACCTTCACCGAAGGGCAAAGAAAAGCAATTTGTTGTTGGGGCGTGAACAATTTGATCATACAATACCTATCTGGCCTCAAAGTGCCTCCTTGCTGCAGACAACAAATATCTTGACTGAACAGAAATGATATACCTAGAGGATAATTATTTTATAAAAGATTAGAAAGCCCTTTTTGGTTGATGGGATGGTGAAAGGTTCTGCTCTGTCTCAAGTCTCTGTTTGCTAAAATACATACAAACACTTTGTAAGCATATAAAACACGCAGGCTAACCTGTGTACTGAAAATACTCAAACAGCTTCTTTCCAAAGTCACAGCTAAGCATCTCAGTGCATTCTATTTTCTTTGCAGGCCTTGCAATTTCTCTGTGAAAAATTCAGGGCCTCTGTGGCCTTGTTATCATGAAGAGAAAAAATTTACATTGCAGCCTGCTCGTAACTCAAGTCCAGCAAAATTCCATTGTAAAGCCGCAATGTTTAATGCATAAATCACACCAGGCTATAACATCCAGACAGTGGAGCTGTATAAGTGCTGTTTGCATTCAGAGAGCTTACAGATGCTGTCTGATAGGATTTCACACAGAGGTAATGCTGGGCTTGTCAAACTTAACATCACTTTCGTTGGAGAATGCTTGATAAGGTATCCCGGTTTTAAAACTCAAAAATGCCTTTACTTACATGAAATACTGTTGGGTCGTCAATGACAGCAAATCTCCCTTGATTTAAGGATATTGCCCACTCATGGTCACATGTTTTTGCCATGGAGCATCATGTGACTGAACAGGCCAATTCTTAACTCTTTGGGCACGTGAGGCAGGGTGTGTGATCCAATGAAGGAAGCGTTCTTTTTTCTTTCCTACAATGTCACCTTTATGCTTTGTCATTAAGGCATTGGGACTTGAAACACAATGCAGCTGGGGTCAAAGGTCACAAACGGCACCATCATTAATGCTGTCAAGCCAAATCACATGGTGTGTGAGGTCCCTCGCCAGCAGTGCCCTTGTTGCTGGTTGAGTTTGTTGAGTCATCGATTGAGATTCTCACCGTCCAGTTTCAACTTCAGTACCAAATTGTTTACTGTAGGGCAATGGCAGGCAGTTTGCTGTTATCCTTTGGCCTTCTGGATAATGGTGAAGGATGTTATCGTGGATTTTACTGCCAGTCACGAGCCATACTGCAAGTCACCTGCGGGTGGATGCGGAGTACGGTGATGGTGTTGTGGTGCAAACTTAGCCAAGGCTCTTCCTTGTGAGTCAGAAGAAGGTTGTGAGTTCAAACTTTACCCCTGAGCTGAGACTTCATTGCAGCACTGCGGGAATGCCGCATTGTTGAATATTTGACTGAACCTTTAAGTTGAAGCCTCGTCTGCTCTCTCAATAAAACTCTCAGGGCAGTGTTTGAAAGACAGCAGGTGATGTGAGATGGGAATATGACTGATTCATTTCGTACCCACCCTAAGCTTACTGAGGCCCATTGTAAACTTTGTTCCCCTGCCCTGGAAAGTCAGGATTGTTAAAGTGCAGAAGGTGTTCACTCTGCCAGCTGGAGGTCTATGCCAGTTCACTGAGTGAAGAGTGCACATGCTGTCATTTCCCTGCCTTTTCTTCCTCCCCAGATGACAATCCAATTCACTCCTGAGTGTCTCGATTGAACCCGCCTCCACTAGCCTCTCAGACAGCACATTCCTGAAGCCAACCACTCGCTGCGTGGCAAAACATTTCCAGCCCCAGCCATTGCTTCTTTCCTCAACACTTTAAATCAGCATCCTTTGGTTATCCGTCCCTCCATCAACGGGATCATTTTCTGTCCAATTACTCTCACTATTTTGACTTCCTCCATCAAACCCTTCCTCAAACTCTGCCTTCTTCAATCTATCGACACAAGTTTTTCTTTTTCTATTCATTCATTGAATGAGGGCATCACTGGATAGACGGCATTTATTGCCCATCCCTAATTGCCCAGAGGGCAGTTAAGAGTCAACTGCATTGCAGTGGGTCTGGAGTCACATGTAGGCCAGACCAGGTAAGGATGGCAGTTTCCTTCCCTAAAGGGCATTAGTAAACCTGATGGGTTTTTCCAACAATCAGAAATGGTTTCATGGTCATCATTAGATTCTTAATTCCAGATTTTTATTGAATTCAAATTCCACCATCTGCCATGGCGGGATTCAAACCTAGTCCCCAGAATACTATCTTGGTCTCTAGATTAATAGTCCAGTGATAAGACCATGAGGCTATCGCCTGTCCAGAGCCATTCTTGAAGTCTTTTGTGCACCCTCTTGAAAGACTTCACATCCTTTTCTTAAGTAAGGTGCGTGTTTAAGGGATTGGTTCTGAAAGGCTTAATGTTCGAGCCTGTATAAAGCATCTTCCAATCTGATGGTGTTATGAGGAATTTGGTGTGGAGTGACAGAACGTCTTTGGACCTTCTGGAGTGAAAACCTGTATCAATAGCCTGAGGAACAAAATCTAACTTAACGGACGGAACTTCTATCCGATTGCTATCATGTCTTACATGAGAAGTAGGTTATTGTGAGAGGCGCCTCTTATTAAGACTCACTAGTGTTTTTTTGCCTGATTACTGTAAACCAAATAGACCTTAGGCACAGCCAAGGATGAAGGTGATGACAGCAGCTTACCCCAGCCACAAGTTGGTAGTGGTTGGCTTCGCTACACATCTGGTAGGGCCTAGAACTAGTCAGAAAACTCCAGCTGGCCAGAGCACTGGTTTGTACAAGTTTAACTCCTTGCTTGTGTGCTTTCTGTTATTTTTAATAAAGCCTAGAAGGTATTTTCTATATCAACCTGTTCTGAGATGTTATTACACTGGTGCAGGCGGGACTTGAACCTAGACCTGCTGGCTCAGAGATAAAGCAGGGAGTACTGTACACTTTATTAACCGTGCTGTCAACCTGTTCTGTCACCTTCAGTGACTTCTGTTCATATGCTTCCAGGTCCACTACTCCTGTATTCCCTTAGAGTTGTGCTGAATGTTTATATTATCTCTCTATGTTCGTTCCAATTCACACTTCACAGCACAGAATTTCATTTGCCACTTGTCTGCTCATTCCACAAGATTGTCCCATGTTGTACACTGTCCTCACTGTTAACAATGCTTCCAATTTTTTTTTTATCCTCCACCAGTTTTGAAATTGTACGAAGTTATAGGCCATTAATAAATATGAGGGAAAACTAGTGTCCTGGGGAACTGGAGAATTGCAACGCAACCCCTCTAGCCCAGAGAACATCTATTAACCACTATTCTCAGTTTCCTGTCACTCGTCCAATTCCACACGCATATTGCTGCTGTCCTTTGATTCCATGAGCTCTTTAAGTATTTCCCGGAGCTATTTCTGAAATAGAAGCATCCAGATTGAAGCAGTTTCTCAATTCCTTCATTTAAGATAATGGGTCTTCCACTGAGACTGCAGAATTAGAACATGACACAAGTGAGCTAGGTCCAGTCCCAAATTGGAAGTCATTATTAATTGTTAGAGTGTGCCTTTTATTTTAACCAATGCTTTCCCAATGTGGCTTCCTTGGCTCCTGTACGGCAGTTCGGAAATCCAGCCGACTTCTGCGGAGGCTTTATTTCCTTAGGTGCTTGCCCTTAATCTTGGCATTTGGGATTTAATATTTCCTGAAGGTAGGGAGACAACTGTGTCGCAACTAATTCACCTTTCTGCCCCAAGAATCAGTTCATTCATCTCTTCGAGAACCTTGCACCGGGAGAAAGAGAGTTAGCTTCACCCTCTCGATCCCCACCTTCCAAATTAAAATACCTCTCCTATATCAGAACGGGACGACACTTTCAGGCTGCAGAGTGCTTTGAGACGCCTGATGCTTGTGAACATGGCAATTTAAAAGCAACTCTTAATTTCAAATGAATTGAAAACAGGCATAAACTCCGAGGCACCAGCTTCGTGTCAGCAGTTTTCTCCTCAGCAGTCAAGGTGATGCTGCTTGCAGTTGAATAGAGTACATGGTGACAATCATGAACAGTGGCCATTAGTCTCCCGATGGAGTTGTAATTGGCTTCGGTCAACAGTGAGTGTAAGCCTCTGGTTGTTGAGGGCTTTCCCACATAAATGCTGTTGTCGAAAGATGTTGGTTTTCATGCTAATGTTGCAATTGCAGGGCCGCAAGGTGTGTGCACGATGTGGGGGCTGAAGCATTGGAGCTAGGTTTGCACTATTTCTTCCTTTATTCATTCACGGGATGAGGGCATCACTGGCTGGGCAGCGTTTATTGCCCAGTTGAGAGTCAACCACATTGCTGTGGGTCTGGAGTCACATGTAGGCCAGACTAGGTGAGGGTGGCAGATTTCCTTTCCTAAAGGACATTAGTGACCCAGATGGGTTTTACCTCAACAATCAACAATGGATTCACAGGCATCATTAGATTTTTAATTCCAGGTATTTATTGAATTCAAATTCTACCATCTGCCCTGGCAGGATTCGAACCTGGGGACCTCAGAACATGATCTGGGTCTCTGAGTTAACAACCAGCGGTAGTACCGCTAGGCCATCGCCTCCTACGTGTGCTCAATCATCCTCAATCCAAGCCTTAGGAGCAGAATGATAGAGGAGCAAGCAGTTTCTTAGCTACCTCAAAGTCAGCAAAACAAAGGAGCTGCTCATCGACTTCAGGAAACAGAGTCCGCTGCTGCCAGCCCCGAATGCCAGGAGGACCATCCTTGTTGACGCTACCTTCAGTTGCCAGGTGAAGCTGCCGCAGCTGACACTCTGTGCAAGGCTCGCTCTCATCGCCATTACAATGCTGCCGATAAACCCGCCACATCAAAGAAAAATAAAATATAAAATGGAAAAAAAGAAAAGTAAACGAAAGAGAGGAAATAAATGGAAAGAAAACGAAACGGGTGGGAGCAGATGAGCCCCGGTCAAGAGCCCTCACCCAGCCCTAAACCTAACCTCTTCCCTAATATGAGGTTCTTCTGATTGATGTAAAATATCATGAGCTGTGAAAACCTGTATGAGAAACACATGAATTGATGAGGGTACATAAATTACTTATTACAATTGAATTGCAAAAGTATGTGTTTGAGATGAAGGAAAACTGATCTTTCCCTTTATTGCATTGACACTGCAGGCTGCCCACCAAGGCTGTGGAATCTGGTGTTTATCCTGGGGCAGCTCTGATAAAGTCACGTAGATGCCTGTCAACCGGACAGGTTCAAAATTAGGTTTTGAGTTGGTAAAACAGACCAGCAAAGACAGTTGGTACAAATAAGAAAGCCTGCTTTGTGGAAGTCACTGTATTTTTCAGTCCGCATGAGAGTCCAGACATTTCTGGTCACTGCCTTGTGTCATTTTGAATGCTGACCCCTGTGTGGGGGGCAGGGGGTGTGGGTGTGTGTGAGGATGTGTGGGTGTTTGTCTGTGGGGATGTGTGGGTGTTTGTCTGTGGGGATGTGGGTGTATTTGTGTGTGTGTGTGGTGGGGGGTGGGGGTAGGTGTGGTGGCCGTTCCTCCAGGTGACTTTCCCATCATCCATCCCTGAAACTAGGTGCAACTTATTGGGTGACAGCAGAAGAGGTCTGCAGTGGTTCTGCCACTTGATAGCTTGCTCAGGGCTTCAGCCATGGTGGGGCATGTGGGTGCCAGGTGGTGGATTGTTGGTAGCTGCTCCCCTTTCCCAACTGGTAGGCCCTTTATCATGCCCCTTCCCCCTCCACCCGAGCCTGTTTGCCCCACCTACCCAACCAGTCTCACCCACTGGCTTTTGGCCTTCCTCCTTCAGGACCATATGACGTGATAGCACTAGGGCCAGAGAGCTACTGACGACAGCTCGGGGGAAATCACAAAAACTCTTAGCTTCCACTTGCTTCCATCAGTGCGTTCGGGTGTTGAAGATAACGTCAACATCTGAAGTTGTTAGATAACTGTTGATAACCTGACTCCCTGTCCTGTCAATTGTCAGACAAGTCTTTGACATTACAAGTCTATTCAGTCGTTCTCGTTGCTAGGAGAGAGGCACTGGTGGTAATTGTGGAAAGGCCTAACAAACTGTTTCTGCTGATCCTAATAATGTCGAACGAAAATACATGAACAGTCAAAAATTTCCTGGGTGCCACCTTGGGTGGCAGCTCTCAACTCTTGATCTGTGTCAAATCCCATTCCAGAGGCTTCAGTGTAGAATCCAGACTGACCACTGCAATAGGGAGAGCAGTAGGGAGAGAAATGTTAAACAAGGCCCAATCTGTGCTGTCCTGGTGGATTTGCTGAATGCCTGGGGTCTTTTTTGAAGAGCAGGGGAAATCTTTCCAAAGGCCTGACTGCAGGTCGTCTCTCGATCAAAATCATACTTTCTGGGAGCTTTCTGTGTGCACATTGAGAGCCACATTTCACCTTGCTACAAAGACTACATGATAACAGTACTTCAGCTCAAAATGCTTGGAGACTGCTTGGATGTCTCCAGGTGGTGTCAGACACTACATAAATGCAATCCTTTCTTTCCTATCTCGTACCAAGTAAACCAATCAGAGTGACTGACTGAAAACTGATGAGAGTACCCTTTCAGGAGTTCCAACTTTGGTGTCTGAGAAATGCAGACGAGCGCATTATATTTACGCTTCTGTGTTGTATGTTCACAGGCGAAACCCATTGCACTTCCATTTCATCACCGACGCCATTGCCAAGCAAATCCTGGGCCATCTCTTTGAGACGTGGATGGTTCCTGCAGTGACAGTCAACTTTTATGATGCTGACGAATTGAAGGTCAGAAATTTATTTATTGTTTTCGGCTTCCAACTTTTCCCTGGCCCACACCCCTCCCCTCCTCAACCTCATTACCCTCACAGTGATGGGTTATCCCCCCAACTTCATTTCGAAAGATTGAACTGGGAGTGAGAACAGATCCCGTGCCAACACAGAACATCCTTAGTCCCAGCAGTTGTGAGCTGAACTTTTGCTATATGAAGCTCTACTTAGATCCCAGATGGTGTGACTATGATCAGTTCTGGGCACCACACTTGAGGGTCAGTTCTGGGCACAATGTTTGAGGGTCAGTTCTGGGCACCATGCTTGAGGATCAGTCCTGGGCACCACACTTGAGGGTCAGTTCTGGGCACCATGCTTGAGGATCAGTCCTGGGCACCACACTTGAGGGTCAGTTCTGGGCACAACGCTTGAGGATCAGTTCTGGGCACAACGCTTGAGGATCAGTTCTGGGCATCACACTTGAGGATCAGTCCTGGGCACCACACTTGAGGGTCAGTTCTGGGCACCATGCTTGGGGGCGGCATGGTTGCTCAGTGGTTAGCACTGCTGCCTCACAGCACCAGAGACCCAGGTTCGATTCCACCCTCGGGCAACTATCTGTGTGGAGTTTGCACATTCTCCCCATGTCTGCGTGGGTTTCCTCCAGGCGCTCCGGTTTCATCCCACAGGCCAAAGAGGTGCAGGTTAGGGTGGATTGGCCATGCTAAATTGCCCATAGTGTTCAGGGATGTGCAGGCTGGATGAATTAGCCATGGGGAATGCAGGGTTACAGGGTTGTGGGTCTGGGTGGGATGCTCTTTTGAGGGTTAGTGTGGACTCAGTGCGCCAAATAGCTCGCTTCCACACTGTACGGATTCTGTTATGATTGACGAAGGTATATCTGCCTTGGAGAGTATGCAATGGGGTTACAATGTCAAGATCTTCTGGATAGATTTAGCTTTGTAGTTATTTTTATATCAACCTGTTCTGGCACATTATGACACACATCTTGAGCAGCTAGGACTTGAACCTGGGTCTCCTGCCTCAGAGGTAGGGACACTACCACTGCACCATAACAGCCCATGCCCTTAAGCGACTATGGTTCGGCCACATCTGGAGTATTGTGTCCAGTTCTGGTCGCCTCATTAAAGGGAAGATCTGGAATTGTTGGAAAAGATGCAGAGGAGATTTACCAGGATGTTGCCTGGAATGGAGAGAGCTAGGGCACTTCTCTTTAGAACGACGAAGGATGAGAGGTGACTTGATAGAGGTGTACAAAATGATCAGAGGTATAGATAGAGTGGACAGCCAGAGACTTTGTCCTAGGGTGGAGGTAGCTATTACGAGGGGACATTGTTTTAAAGTGAGTGGAGGTAGATGTCAGAGGTCGGTTCTTTACTCAGAGAGTGGTAGGGGCGTGGAATGCATTGCCGGAGAGGGTAGTGGAGTCGGCCTCATTAGGGGCATTTAAGCAACAATTAGATAGGCATATGGACGATAGTATAAGGTAGGGGTGGAGGTTAGATAGACCTTAGGTTTAGGGTAAAAGTTCAGCACAACATCGTGGGCCGAAGGGCCTGTACTGTGCTGTACTGTTCTATGTTCTATCTCAGACAGAGCTGACTCATGGAGTGTTTAACCTGAGGGCAGGCTTAACTCGTATTCTCTTGGAAACGGGTGAAGCAGGAATGATCCAAATGCGTAAAGTAGTCGATAGGCTCAATAAAGAAACAATTGCACTAATGGGAGAGGCCAGATGGAAGGAGAGTCTTTAAAATTATCAAGGCCCGTTAAGGGGGTTATCACAATGTAGTTCTAAACACAAAGTTGAATGGAAATCTGGAATTCCCTTCCCTAGCCTCAGCTGGGGATCAACTGAAAATGCTAAAACTGAGGTTGATCAAATTTTTTCTCAAGCATAAGTATCTCAGGATGATGGAACCAAGGTGGAGTGAGGCAAGAGATCTGCTGTGATCTCACTGAATGGTGGAGCAGGCTCGAGGGGCTGAATGGCCTCCTGATGCTGTTATGCACAAACATTGTTCTGCAGTTTTGTTATGAACAGCTGTTTTTGGAATGCTGTGACACCAAATGTGGATGCACAAATCTGTTTCTGCACTTGTCCATTCAGCACGAGTGTGATAGCAGTTGTCACATGAAGGCAGGGCATGAGAATAGAGGGCTAAGCAACTTAGTACTTGTGTTACAGTAAAGGTACTGCCAATACGTGAGTTTGAAAAACACTCTGTAAACTTACAATCATAGTCATACAGCACAAAAACAGACCCTTTGGTCCAACCAGTCTGTGCCGACCATAATCCCAAACTAAACTAGTCCCACCTGCCCATGCTTGGCCCATATCCCTCCAAACATTTCTTATTCATGTACTTATCCAAATGTCTTTTAAATGTTGTACCTGTACCCACAGCCTCCACTTTCTCTGGAAGTTCATTCCACACACAAACCATTCTCTGTGTAAAAAAATTGCCCCTCGTGTCTTTTTAAAATCTTTCTCCTCTCACCTTAAAAATACACCACCTTGTCTAAACATCCCCACCATAGAGAAAAGACACCTACCACTCACCTTGTCTATACCTCTCATGATTTTATAAACCTCTATAAGGTCATCCCTCAACCTCCTACGCTCCAGTGAAAAAAGTCCCAGCCTATCCAGCCTCTCCTTATAACTCAAATCCTCCAATCCTGGCAACATCCTGGCCAATCTTTTCTGAGCCCTCTCCAGCTTAATAATATCCTTCCTACAACAGGGAGACCAGAACTGGACACAGTACTCTTTCACTGCAGGGCAAAGAATAAAATGTGGAGCGGTGCCAAATCTCAGAGAGGCCAATATTTTACAGTCAGGACCACTTCCTTCCTAGGACGTGGGCGACCCTGACAAAGCAATATCATTAATGAGTTTCCAGACAACTGGAGCAGCAAATTTATTGAGGGCCATGGACCAGTGCAGAGGTAGAGGAGATGTTAAGTGAAACATGGTTAAAACTTAACAGAAATTGCTGTTCAACTCAGTGATGCAGATAAAGTTGTTATACTCCATCTGATCCTCCTCCCATTCCCTATTTAACCACAGTAACTTTGATAGTAATGGTGCCTTAGGTTGAGTCAGCACTTGAGGTTGTACCAGGAGATTACTTCAAGCCCATGAATCCCAGAGGCATTATGATGCAGCGAATAGATCTGATACCATCGTTCCTGTTCTCCTAACCTGTCCAGATAGGTTGATTAAAAATAATTAATACATGGGTCATGCGGTGAAGTGGTAATATTCCTACCTCTGGGGCAAGAGGCCCAGGTTCAAGTCTCACCTGCTCCAGAGGTGTCAGAACAGGTTGATTGATATCTATACACAACGAATGCACTCGTTCTAAACCCTGGTGCTGATAGAATTACTAAGGAGTGTTTTTAGTCATTGATGCAAACTTAAAATCAAATCAAATTTAAACCAGTTTGAATTTACATTCCAGCCAGAAGTATCATGGATTCCAAACAAGCATTACTCAGGGATATACGGACTAATGAAACTGGTTCTCACCAAGACTCTGCCTGCTTCCCTGGAACGGGTCATTGTCCTCGATACAGATATCACCTTTGCAACAGACATCGCAGAACTTTGGGCTGTACTTCACAAGTTCAAAGGTAGTGTGTGTGTGTGTGTGGTGTGTGTGTGTCTCCTTTCACTGCTCCCCTACTTCACAAATTCATAAGCCAAATTGTTTTGAGATACCAATTGGAAGCTTTTATGCCTCACCTTGGAGAGAATGAATGGAGAACTACAGTTCACAATCTGTTCACTGTGAAAATGTCCCCACTCTGAAACTCAGAGCATTCTGTGTGATGTCTAGCTGTGCACTCCATGCGATTTTGGTCATCACAGCCAAGGTAGAAGCTGTGAGACTACAATCGACCAACAAAAAAGTAAACTCAGTTTTTCGTCATCCCTTATCGGACATGAATGGATGCTGGGTTGAGAATATGAACTTAAATTATGAAGCACAAAATGGTCAAAAGCCTCTAAAAATTGCTTTATAGGCTTCCACATTAGGAATGAACTGCACTTCAGTGGGTGGAAGGGAAAGAGGATTGTAAAGAACTTTCAATCCTGAAGGGATTTGTAGAACATCTCACATCTATATCGTAGCTTGGAGATGTAAAATGTCTGAAGGTGTTTCAACAAAGTATAACTAGACAAAAATAAGCCAAAGAGATAGGATTTAAGGAGCTTCTCAAAGAGAAGAGAGGGAGTGTGATAACACTACAAGGCCTATGGGGTATCACTAACTAATTCCCTCATGGAGTTCATTGACTATGAATTCCCTTGGTAACAGACAATAGCCTGCCCCGTTGGAACTCATCACCTGAGCCCTGTAAAAAGCAGACTGAGGGTTGGCTCTGCAGAACTGTCTGTCCCAAGTTGAGACTAGCCTATGAATGTCACAAGTAGTGGCTCTATTTTGATGTTCAACCATAAATGGTGTTCCTTTCCAGTCTGAAATCCTGAGTTATTGCATCGGTGACGAGGGCAAAACAAAGTTTTGGACAGCCTTGCCTTTCAACAAACCCAATCAGAGAGTGATGGGGAAATATTACAAATGCTGCCTTTTGGGAAAGAGGATCCTTATGATGTGGGTATGGAGGATCGGCCCCTGTGCGCTGAAAGAATGAGATAAATTCTTTCAGGCAAAAGGGATAAAAGAGTATTACAATCAGTACGTCATTCTCCTGACCATTTGTGGGGCCCCACATTTCAGCATCATGGAGAGTTTAACCGACCCAGCAAATCCAGGGTCTAAACCTGTGACAAACAGATAGATATGGTCGTGGACCTCCCGACTCCAAACCAGCTGTTATATTGCAGCATTACAGGTTTAACACAGCAAATCGACTTCCCGGGGAACCAGTTACTGAATTTGTGATGAGACTGTGGAAATTGGTGCAACACTGTGAATACGGGTCAGGAGGTTGGGAAATGTGAAGCGATTGCTTGGTTAGTGGAATTAATGATATTGCGACCCAAGGAAGCTACTGACTAAACTATATCTGGACCTCAAGACAGCCATTGAACTGACCCTCTCTCAATAAAAAAAAAGGGGCTCTGGACTTTCAGGGGTCCATAGACAGTCCTGTCCTCAAACTTGGGCTAACACTAGACTGCAGAACCAAGTCCCCAGTGGATAATACTCACGGCCCCTGTTTGCTGCCAGGGAAAGGCGATTGGAGACAGAGGCTGCAAGGTTCCAGAACTGGATTGAAAGTTTCTCCACAATACAGTAAGGAATAAGAACATCTACACCGCTCTTGTGGTCATGGAGTTCACCCCAGACAGGGTGACTGAAACAAGTGAAATGTGTCCCACCCAAACCGAAGGATGAAGCCACCTCAGGGCAGGTCTTTACAAATAAATCAGCCCGAGGATGAGGAAGTGATGCAGCTAACTTACATCATTGGTGCCAAAGGGGCACCAGTTAGGATAAAACTCCAGGTAAATGGCCGCCCCCTACTCACAGGTACTGCTGTATCTATTGCTGGGGAGGAAACTTTCAGGAAATTCTGATGGGGGCATCTTGCATTTAATCCTGCGAGACACCAAGGCTAGATTGGCCACATACACTGGGGAGCCCTTAAGTATTATTGGAACCAGTTGTGCAGGGGTGACAGGCAGCCCGACTACCCTCACTGGGGGAGCAAAGGTCAGGTCCCAACCTTTTGGGAAGGGACAAGCTGCAGAAAATCCACCTGGATTGGCAACAGATCTTTAAAATTGGTTCTGGCGATCTGTACGATGTCATTGGAAAATGACCTGAAGTGTTCCAAGAGGGCCTCAGGGAGGAAAAAGGCACCAGGGCAAAGATCGCTGTAGACCCAGTTGCCTGATCTAAATACTTTAAGGCATGGTCAACCCCCATGCTATACACACCAAAGTAGAGGCCGAATTGGAATGTCTAGAGGCATCGTGAGGAATATTAGTGCGGCACGGTAGCTCACAGCGCCAGGGACCTGGGTTCAATTCCACCCTCGGGCGACTGTCTGTGTGGAGTTTACATGTTCTCCCCATGTCTACGTGGGTGTGCTCTGGTTTCCTTCCACAGTCCAAAGATGTGCAGATTAGGTGGATTGGCTAAGCTAAATTGCCCGTGGTGCTCAGGGGTCTCTAGGTTAGGTGGGTTATAGGGGATGGGTCTGGGTCAGTGTGGACTTGTTGGACCGAAGGGCCTGTTTCCACACTGTAGGGATTCTATGATTGTACGCCCAGAACAATTTGCCCCAAGAGGAAAGACTTTGCAAATGTCACACAACGACTAATGTTGACAAATATTTTGGCTCATTATGACCTCCACTCATTGTAGCTTGCAATGCCTCCCCCTCTATGAGATTGGGGGTATTATCATACTGTTGGGATGATGGGATAGAATGTCCAATCACGTATGGGTCTCAAACTCTGGCGGAGGCAGAAAGAAGGTTTGGAAAGGTAGTCATGGTGAAAAAGTCCCACCTGTTTGTCTACAGCTGGCATTTCATCATAGCAACTGATCATAAAACTCTAATGTTTCTCTTCAAGGATGACAAGGCGATTCCTCCCATCACATCAACTTGGATCCAGTGCTGGACACTGCTATAAGGTGTTCATGAATGCACCTCGAAACAAAGTCCAGAGAGACATGTAGCCAATGGGGATGCATTGAGCCACTTGTTACTACCCACCGGCCTACCTTCACCTCCAAAGATGGATGAAGTTATCATGGCTTTGAATAAAATGGACACTTTAACACTGCCAAGCAAATCCAGACTTGGACCCAAAAGCGCCCTATGTTGGCAAAGCTATGTCATATCGTCCTAAGTGGTGGACCACAAGGACGTCCTGCGGAAAAGTTTAAACCCTATATCTCAAAATATCAGGAGTTGAGCAGAGAAGATGGCAATATCTTGTGGGGAGCCTGTGTGGTTGTCCCATGTCCAGGCCAGCGACCAATCCTTGAAGAGTTACACAATGGCCACATAGGAATTTCTAAAATGCAGATGGTTCCAAGGAGCTATGTTTTGTGGCGTAGAGATAGATATTGAAAACCTGGCCAACCAGTGCAAAACCTGCCAGGAAGACCAGAAGGCTGCAGCAGCTTTATTAGACCCATGGGAATGGCTGAGGAGACCCTGGGTGTGAGTACATGCAGATTTCACAGGGCCATTTGTAGCTGTCTGAACTCAATTCTTATCAATGCCCATTCAAAATGGATCATCGTGCACTGAATGGCCTCTACTCCCCTTACAACACCATAGAAAAACTGCCAGTCCTTTAGGACACATAATATAATCCAAGGTCCCTGTCACAGAGAGTGGGACCCCTTTCCCCAGTGGGCGGTTTCAGACCTTTCAAAAGACAAACAGGGTAAGGTATAACTGGCCAGCACCCTACCATCCGTCCTCAAATGGTCTGGCTGAGCCAGCAGTCCAGTTATTCAAAAAATAGCAAGAGAAAGCAAACCAGGAAATCTGGAAATGTAGCTTGAATGTTTCCTCTTCGTCTGTGTGATGATGGGACGAACCCCGATGGAAGTATTGGTTGGCCGACGCCTTCAGATTAGACTTAGCCTGACTTTCCCAAGCAGACTCAGGGCTTTGAGGCGCAGTGGAAGTGCCCTTACCTCTGAGCGTGAAGGCCCAGGTTCAGGTCCCACCTGCTCCAGAGGTTTGTCATGACAGTTTGGGGGCATCTGGGTAGGTCAGTCCGTATAGCATTAGGTTTTGAATCTGACGGTCCACTGTTCAAGTCCCTCTCCGTGTGCTGCTTTGGCCTCTGTTTGCTCCATTCATTTACAACAATAATTAAGTGAAGAAATCAACTCCCTAAAGGGAGCTTCAGGAAGTGTTTGTTCGACTCGCAAACACGACCCTCAAAAGTCCACTCTTCCCCTTGCTTTTATTCAATTTGAAACTGGGGTTATTTACTGGTGGTAGTTAATAGATGAAAAAAATACCACAGTGATTTGGTGATGGGGATGAAAAAAATTCACCTGTGTGATAACATTTCTGGATTTAAAAAAAAGTGATAAAGCAGACGCAGGGATGGGTCTGCAGATCTGTCTCTCCCAGGCTGGGACTAACCTCTGCGTGCCACACGTATTGGCTCTGTTCTGGTATTTAACAACCAATGATGTTCCTTTCCAGTTTTTACAGGGAGGTAGAAAACTGGAGTGGTTTAAGGAGAGAATTCCAGCACTCAGGGACAAGCTGAACAAAGATACAGTCACAGATAGTGGAGCAAAACATGTGGGAGACGCAGCGTATCAGGAGAGCACAGCAATTTCAGTGATGGAGCCTTTTAAATTAAGCCAGTACTTTCTAACCCAGTTAAATTTTATGAATAATCCATCGTTTTATTGCTTTACAATGAAAAGAAAATTGAACAACTTTACGGTTCTCAATGATTTGTAATGCCAGTTACCCTAAAAGAGGCACAATCAAGTAGGAAAAGTGATAATTGATTGTTGACTGAAGCTTCCCAGCAGGTTTGAAATACCGAGCAACAAATGTTGACCTAATGTAAGGATGCTCTTTGTCGGTACTTAACTACATGTAATTCTAAAGAATATGAAGAGATTGAAGATGCTGCAATTATTATCCTTAGAGGAAAGGAGATGAAGAGTAGTTCTGATGGACATATTTACAATCATATAGAGTAGACCGAGTAAATAGAAAGAAACCATTTCCAAAAGCTTGATAATCAGAGGCAACAGACTTAAAGCAATTGATAAAAGAACCAGTGGCGATATGTGGGGAGAAAGCTCTTTTTTTTTTATCTAAACGCATGTTTTGAATTTACAATAAGCCACCTGAAAGGAAGGTGGTTGAAAACAAAAGCAACAGGGCCTACAAAAACTGGAACGGACGAATATTTGATGGAGCCATGCATTTGTGGATGATTCATAAAATTTAACAGTAACTTGGTTAGAAAGTACTGGCTTAGTTTAAAAGGCTCCATCACTGAAATTGCTATGTTCCCCTGACATGCTGCGTCCCCCACATGTTTTGGCTGCTGTATATATTGAATTGAATTAGCTTTATGTTCACATATGCAAATAAGTACAGTGAAAAGCTTACAAGTTGCCACCCACAGCATCATCTTAGGTACACAGGTACAGATTTGTAAGAGCTAATTCTTAGGGAAGAAAAGAATTTGAAAAATAAAAAGTCTAGCATTTAGAAAGACTCGCTGCCACATTATAATTGGATTGGTCATCGAAAGAGCAAGTACAGACTTCATGGGTTGAATGATCATATGTATTCCACTATTCCATGGGTTCTATGATGTCAAGTCAGCCTACTCTCGTATTGAGAGGGTTCGGGGTAGAAAAGTTACAGGGTTTATGGCTTAGAAATGGGAGGATTTCACACGAAGGGCTATAGATATAAAAAAGTAAAAGACTTGCATTTCTATTAAATTTTTTGCTCTGCTATTTTGATCTGGGATTTTACCTCCTGCAGGGTATTTGGGTCTGATGGCCAGTATCTATGTTAGCTCCTGTAACATAAAAACTAGAACTGTGTAACATGGTACTGAATAATTCAACAGAGTTTTATTACAGCTCCTGGGACCTACATGTGTTACAATCACTTCAGTGTCTGGGCTAATGCTAAACAATTTGGTTACAAACAGTAGCATGTCATGCTACAGGTGGTCCCCATTAAGATGGGAGTCTGAGATCCTTATACCCTCAGGCCACATAACTATGATACAATGATGATATCGTGAACATACCTCTTGAAGGTATACTAGTTCTGAGGTATAACACAGTACCTTTCAAAGCCACTAGATATTCTAAAGGGTTTTATGAAATTTTTAAAAACACATTCAGTCTTGTAATTTACAGTGGTGCAGTGGTTATTTCTTTCAAAAATTATTGGTATTTACAAAGGAGAAGGACACTGTAGATGGCGAGTCTAAAAAGGAATGTGTTGATATTCTAGGGCATGTTACTATAATGAAGGAAGTGTTGGATGTTTTGAAAACCATTAAGGTGGACAGGTCCCCAGAACTGATGGGCTCTCTCCCAGAATGCTGAGGGAGGCAAGTGAGGAAATTACTGGGGCCTTGTGCTAAATCTTTGTATCCTCTTCAGTCACAGGAGAGATCCCAGAGGACTGGAGAATAGCCAATGTTGTTCCTTTGTTTAAGAAAGACAACAGGGATAATCTGGCAAATTACATGATGGTGAGCCTTATGTCAGTTGTAGGGAAATTATTTGAGAAAATTCCGAGGGCCAGGATTTATTCCCATTTGGAAAAATACAGACTTATTAGCAATAGACTTTGTGCGAGTAAAGTCATGTCTCACAAACTCGATTGAGTTTTTGAGGAAGTGACAAAGATGATTGAGGGCAGGACAGTGGATATTGTCTGCCTGAACTTTAGTAAGATCTTTGACACAATCTATCATGGCAGGCTGATACAAATGGTGAAGGCACATGGGGGCTGGTGAGCTTTTAAGATGGATACAGAACTGGCTTAGTCATAGAAGATAGAGAGCAGCAGTGGATGGGTTTGTTTTCTGACTGGAGATGTGTATCCATGGTGTTCTGCAGGGATCAGTGCTTGGGACCCCTGTTGTTTGTAATTTTATATATGATTTGGAGGAGAATGTAGGTGGTCTGATTAGTAAGTTTGCATGTGACACAAAGATTGGGGAAGCAGCTGACAGTGAGGAGAATCGCCAGAGGAAAGAGCAGAATACAGATAGGCTGGTGATTTGGACTGAGAAATGGCAGATGGAGTTTAATCCAGACAAATGTGAGGTGATGCATTTTGGAAGACCTAATGCAGGAAGGAAATATATAGCAAATGGCAGAACCCTGAGTAGCATCAACTTACAGAGAGATCTTAGCATACAGGTCTGCAGTTCCCTGAAAGTGGCAGCACAAATGGATAAGGTGGTCAAGAAGGCATATGGCATGCTTATCTTCATCAGTCAGGGCACGGAGTAGAAAAATTGGCAAGTCATGTTGCAGCCGTATAGAACTTTAGGTGGGCCATTTTTGGAAATAATGTATTCTGTTCTGGTTTCCACACTTCAGAGGATATGGATGGCATTGGAGATTGTACAGAAATTATTTACCAGGATATTACCTAGTTTGGAGGGTATTAGCTATGAGGAGAAATCGAACAAACTTGGCTTGTTTTCACTTGAATGTCGAAGGATGAGGGGTGACCTGACAGAAGTTTATAAAATTACGAGTGGCATGGATAGAATGGATAGTCCGAGTCTTTTTCCCAGAGTAGAAATGTCAACTACTGGGTGGCATAGGTTTAGGGTAAAAGGGGGCAAATTTAAAGAAGATGTGAGAGGCAGGTTTTTTTACACAGAGGGTGGTAAGTACCTGGAATACGCTACCAGAAGAGTTGATGGGGATGGATACAACAGCAATGTTTAAGAGGCATCTTGACAGATATACAAATAGGCAGGGAACAGAGGGATACGGACTGTGTAGAGTTAAAAGGGTTTCAGTTTAGAAAGACTTCATTTGTTGGCGCAGTCTTGATGGGCCAAAGGGCCTGTACCTGTGCTGTGTTATTCTTTGTTCTTTGTTGGATTAGTAATCCAGAAAACAGGACCTCACCCCTCTCCATGGCACTTTGAGAAGTTGCATTCAGGATATTTTTGTTTTTAAAAAGGAAATGCCAGTAAAAGTTAAATTGTCCTAAAATGCTAATTGATTATTTTAGGAAGGCAACAAGTCCTTGCCCAGTCTGGACTGTGTGACTCCAGTCCCACACCATCATGGTTGACTGCTCTCTGAAGTGTCCAGGCGCAACATTCAACTCTGTCACATTGCTTCCAAGAACAGGATGGTCTACCACCAGTCCTGGTCTATGACTGCTGGCAATAGGCAAGAAATGTTGACCTTGTCACTGATGTCTAAATGCTCATTTTGGATTAAAGGAAGAACAGGGCCTAATTTATCATGAGCATTTGGGGCAGAGCTGTTTAAGGAAGAGTTTAGTCACAGTGTTTAGGAAGAGAATTGTCAAGTATTTGAAAGAGAGCTTTTACAAAATGGATAGCAGCATAAGACTAAAGTGAATGTTGAAGAGAGTGTTGATGTTATGAACTAAATAGCCTCTTTCTGCACTCTTTTAATGGCTGTATAGCTTATTTAGAGTGAGCTACACCCTTTACATTTTACAAAGTTGCATATTTAATATAACCCATTCCAACACAACAGTCTCCCTTTATTCATCAACGAAACTGTACTGGCTTGTGAATATTACTCTTAGTATCTTCCTGTAGCTGATGCCCTGTTGTAAGCTTCCTGAGAGAGAGGTGTGATTGACCTTGGAAGAAGGGAGGGTGCTTCTCCGATACTTAGCCCAGTTGTCCCTGGAGAAATGCATTGCTGGTGTTTTGTCAAGGGGTGAATAATGGGCACCAACCTAGTGATGGCAGTTTACCTCCTCTGTGCTGAGAAAGAATGTGATGTGCCTTCATGGACAAACCTGTTTTTTTGGGAAACCAGGAGAAATAGCCTTGGAATATCTTTTGTTTTGGCCTCGCTCAGTTGTATCCCTGAGGATAATGAAACCAAGAGAGGTGCTTTAGCCTTCGTTCAACCTAAAGATGTTCATAAATGTTGGGTTAAGTCTCATATAAAAACAGTAAACTGGTTCCAGATAGTCCCTGGAACAATGGAGATAAATTGTTCGCTTTTATTCTAAGTGAAGGCCTGTCACCCACTCAATGCGCATCTCTCTCATGCATTAATTTACCTGTTAAGGCATTTCACTGCATTCTGCACACCTTCTCCTCACCGTACCCACTTTATATACTTTATATTTTTTTGTTTGTAGGTTATCGCAAATAGTTAACTTTCCGTAAGAATTTTTATATCCTACATTTGTGGCCCAGATTGCAGTTTTATTAGTTTACATTTATATCTCCGGTGGTTTTAGTGCACTTCTGGATTAGTAATCTGAGTTTAGTTTAATATATACATAGCTGAATTTCTGCCCTCCCATCTCCTGTCTAAATAAAAATTTGGCCCACGATGTTCAAGAGGAAGGAGTTTGTATTTGTGCAGTGTGTTGCGTGCCTATGGGATGTCCCGGATTGATTTTGGATTAGAGTGACTGTCATTAATGTGGACAAGCACAACAGCCAGTATGTACACAGGAAGATCCCAAGCAGCTTTGAGAAAGGTGGCTGGCCAGACAGACAAGATTTTTAATGGCTCAATGGAAAGATGGCAACTCGAGAATGCAAGCGCACCCTCAGTTTCAACTGAAATGTCAGTCCACATTTAACACTCCCTTCTTCACACTTAAGTTCAGTCTATTTGCTCCTGTTTGCACTCTGTACAGAACTGCCAAGTCTTGTTTTAGTGATCTGCCCTGTCCTTTTCAATTATAAATCTGACTTGGAATAATCCCCAGTCTTGACACCTCCTCCTTTCTAAAACACTTGTTGTTTCTTATTTCTATTGAATCTGGAAGGTGGGTTATGGTAGACTCTTAAAGCACTCCTCGAGTGCAGACCCACATGTGAACTTGTTGCATATATCAGGCCTACCTCCGCCTATCCGTACCAATCCTATAGATCTCAAAGAATCCAGTCCAGACTCTACCCTGAAGGAACAAAATCACTTGCACTCACAACTGTCCCTCATTCAGCACCAATTGCCCTCCACCCTCAAAGACCAGATTACAGCTGATCCTCAGTATAGAGATACTGTGGAGTAGGTAGCCCTAGTCTGATTTTGGATTTAAGATGCATTTTGAAGGTAAAAAATATTTATTCTCCATGGAATTCCCTCCCTGACGGCATTGTGGGTCTACCTATAGCCCATGGACTGCAGCGGTTCAAGAATGCAGCTCACCAGCTCCTTCTCCAGGGCAACTAGGGACAGGTAATAAATGCTGGTTCAGCCTGTGGATGAATAAGTAAAAATGTAATTGCCTTGAATTGGAACGGGAATGCCTCAGTGCTATCAATGCTTGGCTGGACTGGACGGTGGCCCTTGGAAGTGATCAGCTCACATACCTTTGTGGCCTTAGAGAATCTTTGACCTGGAAGCCACAAATTCAGTGGAATAGGCAAACCTTTATTTCATACTGAACAAAGATAAACAAATGTAAGCAAGATTGTTGGGCCCCGACTTTTCATTCCCATGATGGGAACACAGGGATAGGATGTTTCCCCACCCTACAAACACATCCCGGGAAAAAGTGCCCTGGAAGGTCAGGTTTTGGCTCCTTGGGAAGCAACTTGATTCTACTCGGAATAAAAACACCACTTGCTGCTGAAGTAATGGCCATGAGGCTTCACTTATCCAATGCTCCACTGTGTGCATCCCTTCCCAGCCTCCATGACCCCCCCACCATTATCAAAATATTGCACTATGCCACTCTACCTATCCCCCATGGCCCCTGATACCACCATACCAAACATTAATCTCCATGGTCCTATGTAGCCCTGGTACAAATCCATGCCCCCACCTACCATTGCTTTTCCAATGTCTCGCCCATGCCAATTTTACCCAGCATTCAGTACGGTCACACCTCAGGGGCCACAAAGTTATGTGTCTATTTATGTCAACACTATCCAAAAACACACTAATTGATGTTAAAAAAAAATGTTCAGTGCATTGAAAGTTCTTGAGCTAATGTCATGGAAAAACAGATGTTTCACTGCCGTGCATAATCACTTCTGTAAGCAGTTTAAAGTGTCCATCAAAATGCTCACTTGACAGGTACCCAAATCATAGGTTGAGAAATCGGTTTTGTCATACAAATGTTTACGCTTCACTGGGATAGCGCACTGGAGAACATGCCCCACTATTCCCAGAGTTGTAAGTGTTTTTAAAAAGTACAGGTTTCTCCAGTTTATCTGACGTTTAGACCCAGAAAATATGGACCAGGTTTATGAACTTAACAAGAATTCCTATTTACTACAAATAAGCTGATGCTAGCTACAGGTAAACAGCTACAGACCATCAGCATGTAACACTACTAGTTAAACTCAAACCACATAAACTTCCCATATCCACGCAGTTACAGATGGTAACAAAAACATGGGTGTTATGGGCGGAGGGAAGATCTGGAATAGCAGTTCAATAGTTCCTTCTCATGATCTGCTGAGATGATTCTAGTGCGGATCAGAACTCTGCTTCTCAATCTTCCATCTCCCAATTCTTTCATTTGTTCACAGAAGTCTAGGGTGACTGATACACGCTGAAAATCTTTCTAACTTACCAATTCAAAGTTACAGCTTAGAGCAACTGCTGAAGGGAAAATGAACTGGTTTTCTTCAGGTTTAGAGAGTTTTTTTTCCTGTAGTGAACACAGAGCTGGTGGAGATCTGACTGCTTCTTCCTATCTTGATCCCAGCCTTAGGTTGTTCAGCTGCCTAGGACCAATCTTGGCTCCAGCTCACCTGCACGCATTAGCTGGTACTTAAAGCAGCAGCTGTGTAAACATCACCTACACTGAGTGTCGGCTTTCTTGCTTTTCAAAAAAAAGTGCTGTGATCCCTCTGCAATCCAATTCCACAGAGAAGGGGAAATAATTGGGTAAGTTTGCCCTTGATAGAACACTTGCCTTTAACAATACAACCCCCATCCCTCTCTCCCCACACTTCAAGAAGAAGAGAATAAAAGACTGACTTTCTTGCCACTTGATCTCCCAAGGAGTGGGCTTTGATCAGCAAAATTTAGGGCCCAGAAACTGTCAGCTTCAGCCAGTCAGTGCCAGACCTGTGATAAGCTGAAACAAAAACAAAGTTGCTGGAAAAGCTCAGCAGGTCTGGCAGCAACTGAGGGAGAAAACAGAGTTAACGTTTCGAATTCAGTGACCCTTCCTCAGAATAGGCTGAGATAGGCCTCCAATTACCTGGCAGGTCAGTGTCAAGGCCTGTGATAGGCTGAGATAGGCCTCTGATTGTCTGGCAAGTCAGTGCTAAGGCCTGTGATAGGCTGAGATAGGTCTCCAATTGTCTGGCAGGTCAGTGCCAAGACCAGTGATAGGCTGAGATAGGCCTCTGATTGGTTGGCAGGTCAGTGCCAAGGCCTGTGATAGGGTAAAATACTGCCCACCCTCCCCCCAGCTCATTGGTCAGGTCTTCACCAACTGATTGGTAGGTGATCCTGTGAGTTATGATGGGGAAAGGGTTTTGGGGGAAAAGCGTGTTAATCACTATCTTCTCATTGCACACTTAGAAACTTAATTGGAAAATCACACATGCCCTTACTCTTGTGACTGTGAATTCTATCTTAATAGAGGGAAGTTTATCATCCACTCTGTGGTGCTGGCTGTGGTATGTAGGGCATTAAAGGCTGGCGTGGAGGGTGCTGTGTGTGGTTAGGGAGATATCATCTACATTCAGAAGCATGCTGTACATAGCATATGACAGCTAGATTGATGTAACCTCTAAGAAGTGTGCTGACAGCGATTATGTATGACAAGGTTAGTGCTGGTAGTGATTGTTTTAAGAAGACTATTAACCCACACTGCACTGAAGGCAGCTCCAACATACAGAGGCTAGGGCTTGCATTGTAAAATGAGAATTGCTGTGTTTGTCAGCAGTCAAGCAACTTTGGATATTGGTTTGTCAACTGGGAGGCTGTGAGATTGGATTTTTCAGTTGAACCGTTTTGACAGATTCTAAACTGGATCAGGATAGTTTTGTTGAAGGGTAAGCCATTTGATCTTCTCCTTATAGATAGCAGTAATACATTTCCCTGTTACAGTATCTTGCAGCTTCTTGCATGTGTGGGTGGCCCCTGAACCTTCTGTTGCTGGTAAGCTGCTTCAGTAGGTCAAAGGTCAGTTAGACTTACGATCATCCGACAGAAATGGGGGCAATTTCTCTGGATGTTGCCTCTTTTTGTCTAGCAATGTTTAGCATTGCTTAGGGAGAAAAGACAAGCCTGTAACAGCACATCTCGGAATAAGTGCCAACCCTTGAGAGGAAGGAAAGGCACAAGTCGATCTTTGATGGCTCTCTTTGGTTAGCAAATTTCAGCGAGGACAGAGAGCAGCCAGAGCTCCCAGGCCAATCACCATCTGACCGTTGGCAGTGGACAGACAGCTGAGGATCAGGGCTTGGCAACAATAAGGACTGCAGATGCTGGAAGCCAGAGTCTATAGGTGTGAGGCTGGAAAAGCACAGCATCCGAGGATTCGTTCCAAAATGTTGACTTACCTCCTTTTCGGTTGCTGCCTGACCTGCTGTGCTTTTCCAGCCTCACACCTCTAGGCTGAGGAACGGGCCTCACTGGCGTTGCCTGGACAAAGTCAAAATAACTATCAACTGGTCATAGCTCTCCGAATCTGAGCTCCTTCAGGACAGGTGGTGGTGGAGGGGGTCTTGACCGTGGGATGGGTCGGTAGCTCCGGGAGTGCAATTAGACTTTGAGAAAACAGGAAAGAGGAACAAAAAGAGTCTATTCCAAGCACTAAGTAATTAGCTCCTTGCTCAGAAACCAAAAATAGCGAGATTAGCATTTATCATTTTCATCTGTCAGGATCCATCCTGCAAGCGTGAGTATAATTAGGACAAGGTTGGCATATTTTAGGTCAATGGCAGCACATTCTTATTCTCTGTACACCGAAAGAACAATTCCTGTGCTGAGCTGGGAAGAATGACAAGGTCGACATTTAGTTCACCCACATAACATTAACTATCAACTCTCCTGAAGGCACAGCAAGCCTCTCTGGTGAGTCACTAGATTGTGTAGGCCTGGCAACACGCAAGTGCCAGATGTGGCCTTGGCTAATCTCAGTTCATGCCACCTCGGAATACTTTGGTTATCACTGGAGCCCTGGATTTGAGAGCGAAAACTTGACCAGCATTCATGTTTCTAGATAAAGCACACAGAACATTTCAAATTCTTCTCTTCTAAATTGAAAAACCTGGATGATGGCCAAAGCTACCGAGGTTGGTATGCAGAGAAATGATTTTACTTTCAGCCCTATTTTAAGCCTAAAGGTTATAGGAAGGAGGGAGAGCTGAAGGAGGCAAGGAGATCTACACTGTTGGTACGTTGGGAAACATTTGAGATAGAGCAGATTGAGATGAAGAGAATGGCGATTGACATGTTGGTAGTTACAGATATTGTGACATAGACATAGAGTCATACAGCACAGAACAGACCCTTTGGTCCAACCAGTCCATGCCGAACATAATCCAAAACTAAACTAGTCCCACCTGACTGAACTTGAAAATTCCAAAGATAAACCACAGAAGAGCCATGAAGCAGTAAGACTGAATCGGACTGCTTAGTACTTTATCATGGTTTGTTATGGACGAGCATGTTCTAATTCAAGGGATAAGATTCAAGGGATATAATTAAGCTTCCTGGAATTTTTAAGAGTGGATTGCAGATTCCACTGCTTGGTGTCAGTGTTGAATGTGCAGGACGTACTTACCAAATAGCTTCTTGGAAATCAGTTGCCCACCAACCCTCTTTTGGAATTTACACAACAAATGCCAATGCTCAGTGCCAACTCCACTTTGCTGAGGTTAACTCTTAACAGCACCTCTGACCTTAACTCTGCCCTCCCTTCCTGTTATCTCCTCTCCAAGCAAACATCGGCAAGGTGATTGGCCCGTTCCCCAACTCTGTTTCCTTTCCACAGACACAGTCCGATCCCGGACAACTACCAAGGACTGTACCAGACTAAAAATCGTAGTGCCATACCTGGACCTCAATTAGCGTCTCAGTATGTATCCAGCTCTGTAAACTCGCCCGTCTGTTGTATGCCTTTTGGAAGTCCAAATCAATCCAAATCAACCCCTCTTTGCTATCTCTTCAAAGAACCCCAGCAGGTTAATTAAATATGATGTTCCCTTAAGAAAACTATGCTGGCTGTCCCTAATTAACTCACGTTTGTCCATGTGACTATTAATGTTGTTGTGAAGCATTGCTTCTACAGTTATTCCTGTCAGTTTGCTGGTCTGTAAATTACTGAGGTTATCCCTGCACATTTTTTTTAGGAAACAGCGTGTATATTTTCAATTCCCTCGCCTAAAGAAGGCTGAAAAATTCATTGCCAATGCCTCTGCAGTCTCTGCTCATTTCTCTCAGTATCTTTGGATGTAGGGGCAATAAATCTAGGAAATTCTTCTCTGACCCAGCTGTGCCATTGTAACTAGTCCAAGTGATCACTGCAGAAACAGTATGTTTTAGTAATATTTATCTATTATAGGAGGTGGTGTCAGCCCCAGCTAGAGCAAGACTGTGAGCCTAGTGCAGGAACTGGTGTGAGGAGCAGTGTATTTTTGTCAGGACAGATCAGTTGGGCCACTTCTGCTTGGCTCTTTGAAGGTCCAACTCTCATTTGAACAAATTCATCCAAATACCACCTGATAAGACAACACAAGATCAATGCCTTTCTCCCTTAGCAATGTCGAACATTGCTACACAAAGAGGCAACGTGCATAGAAACATGCATTTCCACCGGTATTTCTCTAGCACCGACACCAAAGTCTCTTCCGGGTCATTTAGCCAGTACATGGCTTCACCTCTTGGCTATTATCCTGAATGTTCAGCCAACATTGACTGTTGCCAGTAGCACATTTCCCAGTTGTCGCATCCCTCTGTTTCACTGAACCCACCAGAAATATATGGCAACTCTGAATAACGGGACTTTGGATGTGATAACATTGCTCTATGTCTCACTATCACACGAGTTATCAATATCTAACCCTTGAGCTTCCACATTCTGTTCCTCAGAACTTGTCGTCACAGTGGCATGAGCACCTTAAGTATCAGCTGCTCAGGGTCCAAGACTTTATAATTTGTTCTGGTTGATGGTGAGAAATTAATTTTAATACTTTGTTTTGTAGACCTGAGGTCTTTCTACATCAAATGAAACTATTTCTGTCTTTGCCCCTTTCCTTTAGATGATTAGATTGAAGTCACATGCAGATGGGAGACTTGGAGATTTCATAGTTCTTGCTAATCACAGCCTTTTACATTATCTGTGAATCACAATTACATCTTTTAGCAGTTTTCTATTTAACCTTTTGTCAAGTAGACAAAAATGATTTGTCTCTTTTCTCTCCGAACCTTATCACCTTCTGCCTTTAACATTTCTCTAACACTCCAAGGAGCATCAAATTCTGTTTATGGGGGATGAAAAAATGTTCCAACTGGGCAAAATGAAGACCCATCGACTTTCCAAATAATTGCCTTCATATTGTCCTATACTAGGTTTCACCTTTGTTTAAACAATGTTTACATTGCATTTCACTGGAGATATCACCAGTGCTTAGAAAATGCCTTACTCCTTATTTTGTGTAGAATGGCAACTCTCCTTCATGACCGCAATACATTGTCATGTTTGATTCTTTTATGAGTTGTGAGCATCAATAGCTGGACTGTTTTTTGTTGTCCATCACTGATTGCCCTGGAGGAAGTGGTGGTGAGCTGTTTTCTTGAACCACTGCAGGCCAATTGCTGTTGGTAGACCCATAATGCTGAGAGGGCGAGGGCATCCCAGTATTTTGATGCAGCGGCACCAAAAAAATGGTGATATCTTTCCAAGTCAGATGGTCTTCAGTGGCTTCAAGGACAACTTGCAGATTTACATGTATCAGCCGCACTTGTCCTTCACAATAGTAGTGGTCAGCAGTGCCCCCATTTCTAAATGATTTATCTTTTTTTAAAATCTTTCAGTTTGTTTGTAGTAGTAGAGCGGGAGATATGGCAGCTGAGAGATTGCAGATTGTGGCTGAATTCAGTGTGCTGCTGTTGATGTCCCATAGCAGCTCGTGGATGCTCAGTTTTGAGTTGCTAAATCTACGCCAGACCTGTACCATTTAGCATGTTGGTAGTGCTGCACACATTGATGCAGAGAATCCCCAGTGTGAAGGTCGGACTTCATCTCCAAAATGACTTTGCAGTGGTCACCCCTTTTAACACTGTCATGGCTGGATGCAACTGTGAAAGGTAGATTGATGGAGATGAGGTGAGGTAGCCTTTTCCCTCATGTCAGTTCCGTCACCACTTGCCACAGATCCAATCTAACAGCAATGTCCTTTAAGACTTAGCCAGTCAAAGCAAACGTACTTTTTTTTAATCCCGTAACTCCGCACCCATTGTCATGATTTACACAGTCAAGATTACATCATATCCAATCTGTCTCCATACTGCTTATATAATCGTGAGGGGTGTAGATAAGGTGAATGGCAGGTGTCTTTTCCCTAGAGTGGGGGATTTCAAGACTAGGGGGCATGTTTTTAAGGTGAAAGGAGGAAGATAGACATGAGGGGAAACTTTTTTGAGGGTGGCTTGTGTGTGGAATGAACTTGCAGAGGAAGTGGTAGATGCGGGTGCAGTTACAATGTTTAGAAGATATTTGGATAAGTACATGAATTAAAAATTGGAACGATTTGGGCCAAACGCAAGCAAGTGGGACTAGTATAGTTTTGGAACCTGGTTAGCATGGACTAGTTGAACCTAAGGGTCTGTTTCTGTGCTGTATGACTCAATGACCCGATGTTAAAGGTCTAATGCTATCTGGAACTGCATAGTTAAAGGAGTCCACAACTGACAGTTGTCACAGGTAGTCAGACTCTTTTGATCCATATAATTCATTCAGATTCATCATTAAATCCATCTTCAGCCTCAGAATGTGTTATTTCATGGACCCTATCCCTTTGCTTTGGCCACTTTAGCGCACGGTGAAATTTCAAGTGACATCTGTTAACTGTTCCTTGGGCAGTCCTGGGATTGACTTGTTCAGTAAACAAGTCAGTGGGTCAGGCAGCATCCATGGAGAGGGAGTAAGCTAGGCTCGAAGCATTAGCTTACTTTCTCTCCATGGATGCTGCCTGATGTGCTGTGATCTCTAGCATATTTTGTTTTCAGTACAGGTTCCAGCATCTGCAGTAATTTGCTCCTACCTTGATTTTTTGATTCCGTTTTTGCCTTTTGCTATAATAGCCTCATCTGATAAAGGTGCTGCCATCCTCATTCTTCCTACCTTTATTGCATTTATCGTATTGCTGGCTGTATCCGCTATCTGTATGTTTTGAAGTATTTCAGTCTTTTGTATCACTGTGAACTATACTATTGGTTCAATGAAGGCTGTAAAGAGTAGACTGTTTTCTCAGGGATTATTTTAAGGCAGCAAACACCTGCTATAATAGGGTCTCCCTGCCTGAGAGCTGAACACCAGCAAAGGGATCGGATGAGACATCTTCTCAAAATTCAGCAATTTAAATGCTAGTCATAATGCATGGTCCCTAAATTAAATTTTGTCCATCTTCTGTTAAATCTATTCAACTCCATGAAATATTTGTCCGTGGAATGATCATCTGCTTTCCTGATCTATCAAGTTATGATCTCACAGCTTAGGTACTTAACAGATTGACTTTCTTGTAGATTTCATACCAGAACCATAATGGTTCAGATGCTGGGAACGTTGGAGAATAATTGTACCTCATTTATGCTTATGATGACCACTAGAATTTTAGTTTCTTGTCTTTTTTTCTTAATTCGTCTCCAACCTTTACCATTAGTCAACCAATCTTTCCTATCAGGCCCTAAGGCTGAAAGTAAGTTGGTGAAGAATTGAACGCAGCTAGACTGCAATGCAAAATGAGGCCATGTTACAGTTCACATGAGGCAGCATTACCCTCTGCGTGAGGCAGTGTTAGCCCACTAGAAATAGTGTTAGAGTCTGTGTGAGGGATCATTACAGTCTGCTGCGTAGCAGCCCCATTTGAGATAACGTTACAATCCTTAACGAGAAATTGTCTGTGCAAGGCAACTGTAGGGGCCTTAAGAAGCAGTGCCATTGTCTATGTGAGATACCATTACAGTCTGTGTGAGACAGCATACAGTGCGTGTGGGACAGCACTGCAGTCCGTGTGAGACAGCATACAGTGCGTGTGGGACAGCACTGCAGTCTGTCCAAGGCAGTGTCACAGTCCATGTGAGGCTGTCTTTACACTTGAGCCTTGTGGTGCTCTGGTGGGAGAGGTGAAAATGTTGGAACAGCTTCTAGAATACCCAATTTGCTTTCAACAAAATAGGAAAATGAAGCTGTTTCCTCTTTGAAAGGATAGAATTGTAAATCTCCAGTTGCTCTCTGTTTTGTATTTAATAAGTTTATGTGCAAGAGCCTGCAACAGGTTAACTGGCTGTAAATTTAATGATTTGACAGGTTAATTTGATGGCTGGAATTTCTATTATACACCAAACATTAGCAAAGATGTGTTGTTTAATGGTGTCACATCAATCCAGTGATTGCTGAAAGAGGGCTCCGGGTAATTCTAAGTGCTAAATGTATTGCTACATTAACCAGCGGCTCTGTGTGCAGTTGTAGAGTGGCCACATCTATAGTTAACCCTTTGTATGGTGCACATCTATTATGCAGATGGTATATCACTCTGGTATAGAGAGCAGAACATCTTTCTAGATTGAAGCCAGAAATGCAGCCACACTTGAGCTAAGTACTCCCCTTAATGTTTCATTCTTCAAAGAATTATCCACTTCCTTAATGAAAGTTGTTCTGGGTTGAGGCTACTATAATTTGATTGCTATACTTATTCACCACTCTACTTTCACTGAATTAAACAACAGTTGGGTGGACTTTGACCTTTGTTTTAGTCCAGTAATTCTTAATGTTCTTATCCCATTAATCCGCCAGTGTTTCTATCAGGGTAATCTATACAATGGCACCCTTCCCCACATTAAAGGACATCTTTGTTCAGCCCACATGCATTCATTAATGGTAAATTTACCCTCCTCTAGTTCACTCACTTCCCAACCCGTGGCAATCAGTTTACTCTGCTGCACTTATCAGAATGAGCCATGATCTGAAAGACCCCTGTTCATCTCCTCAGGCCACGCTTCTAATCAAGGTGTCAGCCTAGTGCACCTTTGCTGCAGTCATTCCCTGACCTCTATCATTCATAGCGAAGGTGCACAGATCTCCCAGGGGGGAGGAAATGCCTCAGCTGTGCTTTGTCAGCTGATCACAAACAAAATTCATTTGCTGTGAAGGATCGTTTATGAGCTGGAAGACCAGCTTGACACCTCCAGTTCCGCTTGCTGAGCACTGAGATGAGCCAAAGACCCAGCAGCAGAATAGCCCATTATTGTCAGCACTGCAGGAATGTCTTTCTGGAGTCTCGGGGACCAGAAATGGACACAATACTCGAATTGCGACTGGAACAGAGGTCGATTGTAGTAAATCATCGAAATACAGCAGTGATGGAAATCTTAAACATAAGCAGAACACACTTGGAAATACTCAGGAATACTTGGATGACCCATCAGCCTTTGTTTGATGACAGCCCCTAGCCTGTTGTCTCTTGTTCTGAATATGTACTTTATATTTAACATTTCCATCATCCACTGGTTTTGCTAATTTGCTGGTGAAGGCTTGAAGGCTACTGGAACTCTATTAAGTTTACCCTTCCCAATTTCACCACTGTTTACCCAATTATGCCACTGACAGGCAGTGCTCTGCACAGTATTTCATCTGACGTGGTAAAGGATATGCACATAATTTGTCCAGTACACTCTATGAATACTGAGCTGGGTCCTTCAATTTGGTTTGGCCGTACAAATGAAACGGTAAAATTGTAAAGTGGGCACAGGAACATAGAGACATGGGAGTTCAAATCCACAAATCTTTCAGAGTGCCTGGGTAAATTGGTGAGGCTGTTTACAAGTGGATGAGATGTTTGGCTTCATAAGTAGGGGATTCTGGTACAAGAGCAAGGAAGTCATTCTTAAAGTCCATTAATCAGAGCTTGGGCTCACTGAAGTATTGTGCTCAATTCTGAGCCACATACTTAAGAAGGCAGGCAGAGGGAGCGGAGCAGATTTACTGCGAGGGATGAGGGATTGCAGGGATATAGAGACTGGAGACTGTTCTGACAGCAGAGAAGGTTATGGAGAGGTTTAACACGGCTGTTGAAAACATTGTATATTTAAAGTGATGGGCATTGAAAAACTCAACACTGCTCTCAATCACAAGTTAGGAACGTAGAATGCTGTAAGTCTGTGCTTCATTGTAAAAGCTTCAGCTTGTAATGTCAGCTGCAGCACCGTCTGTAGCACTTTCACCCCTGGCTTATCAACTTCCAAGTATGAGCCTCAATTCAAGTTGATATTGTAGTGTAGTACTGAGGAATTACTGCAGTGTTGGAGGTCTTTCAGATGAGGGCCAATCTGCCCTCTCAGACAGACATAAAAGATCACAGCCCCGCTGCCCTTAGCCAAAATTTATCCCTCAGTCAACATCATGAAAACTGAGTACCTTGTCGTTCTCGCTTTTAGAGGGAGTTTGCTGGGTGCTAATTGCTTACCATGCTGCTTATGTGACAACAGCAACCACACTTCACATGTTAGCACCATCCCACAGACTGATTGCTGGGATGGCAGGACTGACATATGAGGAGAGGTTGAGACAGTTAGCACGATATTGGCTGGAGTTCAGAAGAATGAGTGGAAATCTCACAGAAGCCAATGCAATTCTAATGGGACCAGGCCAGGCTCAGTACAGGAAGGGTGTTCCCAGCGGCTGGGGAGTCCAGAGCCAGGGGTCACAGGCTAAGGATAAGGGATAAACACTTGGGACTGAGATGAGGAGAAATGACTTCATCCAGAGAGTGGTTAGTCTATGGAATTCACTACCATAGAAAGCAGTCAAGGCAAAATATTGCATTGTTAAATGCTTGAGCCTAAAGGGATTAATGGATATGGGAGAAAAGAAGGAACAGTTGGATGATCAGCCATGTTCATAATAAATAGGAGAGCAGGCTTGAAGGGTCAAGTGCCCTACCTCTGCCCCTGGTTTCCATGTTTCTTACATTGGCTGTAAAACACGTGGAGATGCGCTATATAAACATAGTTCTTGTTCCCACCACTACCCCTCCCACCACCATTGCATCATAAGAACCAGGAGCAGGAACGGGCAACCTCCAGCTGGATGAACAGGAGGAGAGGAAGAGGAGTCTTAATTGAATTAGGGTGACGAACCCATTTACAGCGAACACACTGGTTATTTTCTTGATGAGCCGGGTATGAGGGATTGGATTTTCTCAGCTCCTGACCTTGTGTGCTGGTGAATTCTTAAACTGACTGTTTCTATCTCAGCCGGGCACAGACCCAAGTCAGCTGGGCTAGATGTTGGCATACCCTTTCGGGTCATTGGCATTATAAAGTGGGTTATTGTGTAACCAGTCCTTCTCCTCCCACAGTGGGATTCCAGTTGAATCACTGAGAGTGAAGACTTTATGCCTCAGATGAGGTTTTATGCATTTCTCGCTTATGGTCTTATCATTGCTTTTCTTATTTTGGTCTGGTAGGGAGCTAATGAGTAAATTAAATGTTTCATCCCTCGAGACTATTAATAATCCAATGTGAAGTTCATCTCAGTCTATTTGAGGCACTCTCAAAGCATGGGGTAAATTGTCCTTGTGCTTTATGTGCTGTTTGACATTTCTGCTGCAGGAATATTAAAAATAAAAGAGGTACATTATCGGAATGGGTGAGACATTACAGAGCTGTGAGACACAAGGCCATCTGGGTATCCTAGTTCATGAATCCCAAAAGGTTAATATAGTGATATAGCAAGTAATCAGAACGACTGATAGAATGTTATCATTTATGGCAAATATTGTCATGTGGGGTGTTGAATACAAATGCAGGGAGTTTGTGCTTCAGTTACACATAACATTGGCAAGACCACATCTGGAGCACTGCATGTAGTACTGGTCACCCTACTTCAGGAAGAATGCAAATACATTGGAGGTAATTAAAAGAACGTTTACTAAACTAATACTGGGATCATTAGCCGCCATTTCCACCACTTCCAGCGGGATGCCACAACCCGATACATATTCCCCTCTACTCCCTTGTCTGCCTTCCACAAGGACTGTTCTCTCCAGTACACCTTGGTCCACTCCTCCTTCACTCCCAACACCCGCCCCCCCCGACAGCCCCATAGCACCTTCCCCTGCAACCGCTGAAAGGTAAACACCTGCCCATTTACCTCCTCCCTCCTCAGTATCCAAGGGCCCAAACATATCTTCCAGGTGAAGCAGCACTTTATCTTCACTTCCCACAATCTAGTCTAATGCATTCGCTGCTCACAATATGGTTTCCTCTACACTGGGGAGACAAAGCGTAGGCTGGGTGACTGCTTCATAGAACACCTACATTCTGTCTGCAAAAAATACCCTGAGCTTCCAGTTGCCTACCACTTCAGTACACCTTCCTGTTCCCTGGCCAACATCTCTGTCTCAGGCTTGTTCCAGTGAAACTCAGCGGAAACTGGAAGAACAACACCTCATTTTCTCCGTGGGAACCCTGCAGCCTTCCAGACTCAATATCGAGTTCAATAACTTTGGTGCTTGAGCTCTCCCATGTGTTATGGGCCAGATCAGACCCCCTCAAAATATTTTAAGAAGATAGCCTAGACCCTAACTTTTTCTTATTTTCAAGGTAGATGTGAAGTGCATGTTCCAGGTAATGTGATTAGTCAAACTACTTGATGTTAAGCAAAACACAATTTATTTAAACACTGTAGTTAGAATACAAAGAAAAGAAAGAGAAATTTAGAATAACTTAACTATTGGAAAAAAACCAAAAGTCCTGCGGATGCTGTAAGTCAGAGACAAAAACAGAAGTTGCTTTAAAAGCTCAGCATCCTGGCAGGATCTGTGAAGAGAAATCAGAGTTATTATTTCAGGTCCAGTGACCCTTCCTCAGAGCTTTTGCAGCATCTTCTGTTTTAGTTAACTACTAGAAGACTTAATAGAATAATAGATACAGTATCTATTGCTGATTAACTGTTCCAAAAGAGTAATATCCAATAAACACAACCCTTGGCAAAAAGGTATGTTCAGACACAGATTCTTACGTGCAGTTCTCCAATCCAAGAGGAAACAACATCAACCCTTCTGGGACCCCAAACAGCCTCTGATTGCTACAGCTAAAAAAAACTGGAAAGCCTGGTCTTTGAGAACTGGCCACTCACCTTCCATTGTTACAAAAGTTTTAAAAATATCCTAAAGGCCTCCTACACAGGAACAAAAAAACAAAAGTTGCTGGAAAAGCTCAGCAGGTCTGGCAGCATCTGTGAAGGAAAAAAGGTGAACGTTTCGGGCCTGGTGACCCTTACTCAGAACCGGACCCGAAACGTTAATGCTGTTTTTTTGACTTCACAGATGCTGCTAGACCTGCTGAGCTTTTCCAGCAACTTTGTTTTTGTTCCTGATTTACAGCTTCCGCAGTTTTTTCAGTTTTTTTTCTAAAGGTCTCCTAAATTGTTGACTTAGGCCATCTGGAGCAGCCAGTTCAGAGCCTCTGCCTTTACAAACTCTCTACAAAAACACCCAGGTCAAAATAACCTCTTTAAAGTAACAGCATCGTCACACATGTCCTTACCCCAACTCCCACACACCAGGCCTTGTTGTCACATGGTCTGCCCATTGTTACCCATTGATAACCACTAATAGTCTCCATTTGTAGCTATTCACTCTCCTAGTCAGATCGTTATCCACTCCTTTGTCTGTCCAACTGTTCTTCTCTCTCTTTGGACTCTATCCCCACCTTGTTTACACCTTACCCCTCCCCCCACACTGCAAAATATTTTCCTAGCTGCCATCAGTTCTGAGGAAGGATCACTGGACCCGAAACACTAACTCTGATTTCTCTCCACAGATGCTGTCGGACCTGCTGAGCTTTTCCAGCAATTTCTGCTTTTGTTCCTGGGATGGGCAGGGTGTCTTATAGGTGAACAGATTGTGATTATGTCTGCCAGAGTTTAGAGCAAGAGGCAACTCGATTGAAAGTTAAAATATATAAACTCATGAGGATTGACACCTTGACAAGGTAGATGTGTGAAGTCCTCTTCTGGGAGAATCTGAATGTCACTATTTAAAAATCAGGGGCTGCCAAATTAAAACAGAGTTGAGGTCAGTATTCTTTTCTGTCAGAGGGATGTGGGACTTTGGAACTTTCTGCCTGAAAATGTAGTGGCAGTAGAGTTATTGAATAGTTTTAAGGCAAAGGTAAGTAGATTGTTGTTAAGCAAGGGGGTGAAAAGTTATCGGGAAGGTGGGAATGTGGGTTTAAGGTTGCAGTCAGATCAGATTGTATTGAATAACAGCAAGCTCAATGGGCTGAATGGCCGACTCGCGCACCTGTTTGGTATTTAATGCATGGTGCAGGAATCGGAAATGTCAGTGGTTTTGTGAGACCTGCTAGATGGAGGTATGTTGTTGAGTCAGGTGAGGAAGATCTCTATGAATTCAACTGTACCTGACCCGAGAAATGGTTGATCCTTCCAAGATGATATCAAGCCCCCTGTTACAACATTCAGAGAATGGTAAAAGCAGGATCCAAATTTTCACTGGTGCAGGATGAGACCCTTGCTCCCTATAGTGGGCGACTGGACTTCATCACGGGTTAACAGAAGAGACTTTTTCAGTCTGCTTCCCAGGTGTAGATTTCACTGAAGCAAAAAAGGTTATCATAGCGCACAATTCTGGAGTATTTGTATTTTTTTTAAAGTCAGCCTGTTCAGACATTTTATGACACATCAATAGCAGATGGGATCTTCTAGCCCAGAGGTGGGGACACTACTGCTGCATGACAAGAATCTTAGGATTATTATATTTCAGTATCCTGTTATTACCTCTGATAAATAACCAGATGTCATCCTCAATCACAAAACATCGCATCTCTTACCAATCAAACATGCTTATCGGGATAAGGTGTAGCATCACTGAGCAACTTTGGGGCGGCATGGTGGCTCAGTGGTTAGCACTGCTGCCTCACAGCACTAGGGACCGGGTTCGAATCCAGCCTCGGGCGACTGTCTGTGTGGAGTTTGCGCATACTCTCTGTGTCTGCGTGGGTTTTCTCTGGGTGCTCCGGTTTCCTCCCACAGTCCAAAGATGTGTAGGTTAGGTGGATTGGCCATGCTAAATTGCCCATAGTGTTCAGTGATGTTTAAGTTAGGTGGGTTGACATGGGAAATGCAGGGATAGCGGAATGGGTCTGGGTGGGATGCTCTTTGGAGGGGCAGTGTGGACTTGTTGGGCCAAATGGCCTGTTTCCATGCTGTAGGGATTCTATGAACTGTGGTCATACTAGCTTTGAGTAATTCAGTCAGAAGTGGGGATGATGCTCCAAATGGATGATAGGTGCAATGCGTTTATATATCGCCTCTTCCTGAGCTAAGAGACCGGTTACCACATCAGTATGGGCACGCCTCATATGCAGTCTGGCAAGGACCAGAGTCGGGAATCTGAATCTGTTAGAAATCTGAAACAAAATCAGAAGGGTGCTCAGCAGGTCAGGCAGCATCTGTGGAGAGAGAGGAGAAGAATCAGAGTTAATGTCTCAGGTCTGTGTCCAGCAAGTTGGGTCATTTAGTACAATCCATGCCCTTAACCTAGTGAAGGGCCCATGTGGATGTACCACATCGGTACTAGTCTGAGAGATCGTACAGAGGCAGTAGTAACAGAGAGAGCTATGGAGACGGGCAGCTGGTCACAGGGTAACATTTCCCCGTCCTCTCGTTCACAGGTCAGCAAGTTCTCGGACTGGTGGAGAACCAGAGTGATTGGTACCTTGGGAACTTGTGGAAGAACCACAGGCCTTGGCCAGCGCTCAGTCGAGGATACAACACTGGTAAGTAGTTGAGCGAACTCGTAAAGGCCAGGCTTTTGCTTTCAGGCCTACTCTGTCTCCACTGGGCACTCTCCCGATCTGTATCTTGTCAAAGTTAATCGGAACTGTGACATCTTGCTTGTATGGCTAAACTGTTTCTTTAACACAAATCCCAAATCTAGTTCAATTTTCAAGCTGTCCTAATTATAGAGCAAATCAATATTAGACTTTATAATTGCTATCCTAGTTTTTTTTCTAACAGTTTAATGGGTTAGGTTAAACATAAGGTGGTGGCTTGTTGAGTAGCACAGAGTTCAGGGCTGCAATCCATCCCCTCAGAGGTATCTATAAGGCCATAGTTAATACCCTTCCCATCTGCTTCAGGTGTTGCTTACATAAGCGGAGATATCCTCTTCTCCTTTCAACACATCCTTATCCCACTTCCCTGAAATTCGGGATCAGGGAAGGGTCTGGAATTCCTGAATTCCCCATAAGGGCAACAATGAACATTTCCCCAGAGTATGATATACACTCGCCTGCGTTAAACTAGGACCAGCCTTTCAGAATGAGGCAATCGCATCGGGCAAAAAGGGAGACATCAGTTTCTCTCCAGTCCCTGATGGCATTGGAAAGCTTCAGACAATCAAAATAGAGACTTGCATTTATGTAGCAACTTGCAAGCCCCCAGCATATTGCGAGGTTCACTCCACAGCCAATTAAGTGGTTATAAAATGTAAGCCTTTTTGTTGTAATGTAGGAGACCCTGCTGCCAATTTGTATGCAGCAAGCTCCTACAGGTAGCAATATGACAAATGACCGGGTCATCTGTTTTATTGATGTCATTGAGTGAAAAATACTATCTGCAATAGAGGGGAGGGCATCTCTTGCACCCCTTTGCAGTGGGCTGTGATCATCTGTGTCCACGAGAAGAGCAAATGAAGTATAACTCTAATGGCTCATCTTAAAGGCAGAGGGTGGGTGTAACTTTAAAAAACGTGCAACTTCCAGGTTAAATTTATGCAAATATCAAGGGGAAAGATAGGTTAAAAGAAACGGAGAGATTTTTAGATCTCAAGAATTGCTGAACAGAGCACATTTTATCGAAGCTGTCAATCACATTTACATTTGTCAAGGCATTTCACAAAAATACCCATACCTGGTACTTGACCACATCGCCCAACACCGGGGACATTGAACGGGTGGTAAAATGTCAGAGATGTTTCAAGAAAGCAACAGAAACATGACAGGAGATTCTCTCAGAAATAGCTGCAACCAGAGGAGGAGGTGACAAATGAAAGATAAGAACTGTAGGAGCAGGCCATTCGGAAGGCTGTGCAATACCAGAGGATGTCTCGGAAGTAGTGGAAAAGTTGAGAGTATGAGTAAAAATGGAGCTATAGTAGACTCAGGGACAGCATTCTGTTGGGAGTTAATGAGGATGGAGTCAAGGAAGGAAAAAACAAGCTTTGGACAAGTTGCAATTTATGAAACAAAGACAATAACGTCTTGGGAAAATGGTTGTTGGAATTGTTGTGTCTGAAGAAGGGGTTTTAACTGAAAAAGGATTACTGTAAATGGTACTGATTCAAACTAAACCCCTCCCTCCCGCACTAAACCACACTCACACACACACACACACACACACACACACACACACACAGAGACACATCAAATCACAAACGTTCACATCAATTCTGCGTGAGTTTCCTCCAGGTGCTCTGGTGTGCTCCCACAGTCTGAAGAAGTGCATGTTACATGGATTGGCCAAGTTAAACTGCCCACAGTGTCCAGGGGTGTGCAGGCTGGTGGGTTACCCATGGGAAATGCAAGTTAACATGCATAGGGTAGGGGTGTGGGTCTGGGTGGGATGCTTTTCAGTGGGTCGGTGTAACCTCGATGGGCCAAATAGCCTGCTTCCACGTTGTAGGGTTCTGTGATTCTATGACTACTAAGCAGTGTGTGAACAGTTTTTTCCACTTCCTGCATCTGTGTAGTTTTGCCAGTTGACTCACTATAGCATAACTCCAATTTCACTGTGTAACAGCCCATCACTTAAAACAGTAGACTCAAGCAGGATGGTCCAAACATTTGGCTTCAAGGCTCCCTTCAAATCCCAAGACCACATATTGGTAAACCTTCTACACCCAGTCACTTGATTTTTTTTAATCATAAGTTTAAGTTGTTGGCCAATTGAAGGCTGGGAATTCAGAACATTTTGTACTTGTGTTGTCCAAAAAAGACTGAAGTGGAAATTCTAGGTTTTATTGTTTAATAATTTTTGATGGATTTCTGCGTAAGTTGGCATCCACCGAAGTCATTAATAATTAAATGTTGATTTGCTCATCAGTTTGGGTAACACTTGTGCTGGGATTGGAACAACATCAGATACAGCATGAAATTAAGTTACAAACTGGAGTAGACGTACTTAGCTCCAAAGCAAACTTCAGAGGAACAGTCATGGAACATTTGCGAGACACCTGAGGCCAAATAGAGACAGCCCAAATCTTTTAATGTCAGATGCTTAGAGGGAGCAGACAGAGGAGATTTTTTAACAAACCAGGCTGGGCTGGATTCGAAAACAAGTCTCGGATGCATGCATTATGATTACTCAACTGCATCAACCAGTTTGCATTTTTCTTCAAAATGCATTAATTGGTTTTATTGTAAAGTAAGTACTGGGATAGAAATGAGCATCAGTAAAGCCATGAGGGGCATGGATAGAGTGAGTAACCAAGGTCTTTTCCCCAGGGAATGAGAGTCCAAAACTAAAGGGCATAGGTTTAAGGTGGGAGGGGAAAGATTTAAAAGGGACTTGAGGGGCAATGTTTTCACACAGAGGGTGGTAGGTGCGTGTATTGAATGAGCTGCTAGAGAAAGTGGTGGAGGTTGGGACAATTACAACATGTAAAAGGCATCTGGATGGGTACGTGAATAGAAAAAGTATAGAGGGATATGGGCCAAATGCTGGCAAATGGGACTGGATTAATTTAAGATATCTGGTCAGCATGGACGAGTTGGGCTGTAGGCTCTGTTTCTGTGTTGTACAGCCCTATGACTCTGAGAGATTAGTCCATACTAAGAGTACTAGAATTACACAGGATGGAGGCATTCTATGTTACCATCAAGTTCCCTCTTTTAGCACAGAGAAAAGCAAAAGGAAGACAGAAGAAAATGAGTCCAATACAGATTCACCACATTGAACAACAGCCTGCAAGCAATAAGATGTGTATCAAGCCAATAAATTTTGAACCAATAAATCCTTTCTTAATGGATAGTGACAGATCGAGACAGCCAATAGGGTTTAAATAGAAGAAATGAAGGGAGATGGTGCTGGAGAAGCATGCTTCAAAAGTTTTGTCTCCGTTTTTGAAATGGGGATAAAAGGGATGTTTGGACATTGACGATATCTGATCAATTTGAAAGATGCCAGTTGTTGCATGGCTCACTAGCCAGGTGGCACAGAGCAACAATTCACAGTGTGGGGGCACGGGCTCTAAAGTAGATGAGCAGACTGGACAGGATTTCTCCAGAAAAGAGGGGTCAATAATTGAAACCACGCAAGTGATTCAGAGAGAATTCAAATGGTTTCAAAATGAAACAGAGGGAGATGCTGATAGCTTGATGGGAAAAGTGGATTTTTTTTTGTGGATAGAGATATTGAAAGAGTTTGTGAATTAAGTTGTGAAGCAAATTTTAGATTCAGAAGTAGCCCAACCACGATGGAAGACAAGAATACTATGGAAACCAGTACATATTAATTCCTTTGAAGAGTGAGGGAAAGAGCACCTCATCTAGTGGCGTAGCACAGTGGTTAACGCCAGGTTTAAGTCCACCCTCGGGCGACTGTCTGTGCGGAGTTTGCACATTCTCCCAGTGTCTGTGTGGGTTTCCTCTGGGTGCTCCGGTTTCCTCCCACAGTCCAAAGATGTGCAGGTTATGTAGATTGGCCATGCTAAAAGCAGGGTTAATGGGATAGGGTTGCGGGATGCGGTCTGGTTGGGATGCTCTTTGGAGGGTCGGTAAAGGCTCAATGAGCTGAGTGGCCTCTTTCTTGCATTATAGGGATTCTATAAACATTGCGTCACTGTCCAGTATCTCAAATGCCAAACAATTGAGGTTTTGAAAAGATGCGTTGAAATTTATTGATTGTCAGAAGAGTTAGTGTCAGATAACAGCTCATGATTTGTGTCAGAAAAACTAAAATATTTAGGAATAAGGATAGAATCAAGCACACCCGAATACCACCATATGACCCAGCGTGGAATGGTGCTGTGGGTTGAAGTGTATAGATTGTAAATAAGTCTTTACAGAAGCATTCACTCAGTTACAAGTCAGGCAATAATGTATGTAATTCTATTTGACTCAGGCAAGACAATTCGCTGTTCTTTTACAGGATAATCCCACAGTCTACATTTGGCAGTGTTTAAGCATGTTCCCAGAGCAAGATATAATTTGCTTAAACCTGCAGCTAATTGCAAAGTAAGAATAAAGTAAGATAGCGTGAAAATACATTGTGATACTCCAGGCAGAAAACTTAAGATAGTTCAAATATTGATTAAAAGGCACGGTGAGAAACCACCAAGGTGAGAAGGCATTGTTGTAAAGACTCCAGGTTCATTCATGTAAGGAGTGCAGATTGCACAGAAACTCAGTCAGCATTATGTACATCTTTTGCTCGAGGGAAGAAATCTGACATAGGGAGAGCAGGGAAACCTATAGTCCAAATTCTTCCCACAGGCTAAAATGAAGGTCTGGAAGAAAGAGAAAGTTTAAAAACAAAACAAAGATTTGCCAGTCTTCCAGAATGCACGCTGGTAGAGCAAAGTGAGTCAGGATCATTGATTAAGACAAATCAATCAAGGTCAAAGTTCACATCTGACAATGCTGGAGATGTTCAGAGAGCTGAGTCAGGCTAATGGAAATGGAAGGAGATAAACAACCACCACAAGGCTTTCCGTGAGGAAAAGTTAGCAACCGCTTGCAACTGTGTGCTTGCCTCAGAGTTTAATCAGATGAAGTGTACTCATAGACCAAACAATTTGCAAGCAGGGTTCCCAGGATGATGTTTGAAGGGCAAATGAAATGTTGAGCAAGAAACAATCCAATCTTAACTCTGAGGAAGACATTAAAGGAAATATTTGAATGCAGATGAACTTAAGATTGCCAATCAGGTACAGGTGATTGTACACAAAACCTGCATAGCTTGTACCAGTCTGCATCAAAATGGTCCATTGACATTCAAAGTATAGACCTTACACACAGTCCCCTCATCCTCCTAGCAGAGGGTCAGTAGGCAGTGGGGCTGTAAAATTGGTGCTGTGGTGGAGATTTAGTGCCTATTGTCTGCCTGCCTCCACTTTTTACCAGCAAAAGGGAAGGTGGCAGGAAGTCTACCAATGGTAGGCCCCAACAGGGCCTCTCCGGCCACTGCTGGTGTTTCACTAGCCTGGGCCCTCGCAAAAGACCTGAATTTACCTTCTCATTCTGCTCCATTGGAAACCATTGTTGGGGACATCCTGCAGTCCCAGCAGTGCACTCAGCCCCCAGTGATGCTGTACTGAGGAAGGGTCACCAGACCTAAAACATTAGCTCTGATTTTTTCTTCACAGATGCTTCCAGACCTGCTGAGCTTTTCCAGCAACTTCTGTTTTTGGCCCAGTGATGCTGCTGGCCCTAGAGTGCAGCAGGCCCTCTGATTGTTCAACAGCCTCTGCTGACAGGATATTCTCCCTGAGGGCATGATGGAAGAACAACTCTGGGCCAAATGACAGCCCAGCGGCTAAAAATCCAACGTCAGAAGTCACACGACACCAGGTTGTAGTCCAACAGGTTAATTTGAAATCACAAGCTTTCAAAGTGCTGCTCCTTCGTCTTGTGAAATGAGATGTCATCAGACTTCGAAGAATCAGCGCTCGAAAGCTTGTGATTTCAAATTAATCTGTTGGACTACAACCTGGTGTCGTGTGACTTCTGACCTTGTCCACCCCAGTCCAACACCAGCACCTCCACATTATAAAATCCAACGAAATAGAGGTGAGCTCAGCCATGAAATTTTAGCAGTGAGAGTGAGTAACAAACTTCTGTGCAATATTCTGACAAAACAGATTTGCCACAAGAGATTAGCAATCACAATGTCTTTAGCAAATGGACTGGATGAGAGCTGAGTTACCCTCGTTTTAAGGGACTGAATGCTGGAGACTACAAATCAGCTAGGGTTCTTTGATTTTACAAGAATACATTTCAGAGAGTGAGCAAGACTTCTCACTGATGACGCGCTGTGGAGCCACAAGGGAATTTCGTCTTTAATCTGCTGTCAACAGAGACAGAAGGCAGATGTATTCAAAATGTTGCTTTCATGTTTCCTTTCTGCTCCTCCCAGAGGATCTAAAGGTTAACATCCCTGTTTCTTCCAGCTTCAGTCAACTGTCAGTTTGAATAGACTGGATGTACAAGATGTGCATTGTCAAGATGGCACATAAAGCTCTTCTCTGGCACCCAGTGTGCCTGGAGCTCTCCCCTTGACATGGCAAATCAGCAGGCAGCATCTTCTGGGAAAAGAAGTGCTCAGTTGATTAGTTTAATCCTGCCTTTAGTTTGGCAAGAACATTGCACAGCAATATTTACCACAAATGTACAGTGCAGAAACAGGCCATTCAGCCCTAAACTCTATTCTGATGTTGATTCCGCACCCAAGCCTCCACCAACCTAGTTCACCTCTCCCCATCAACATACTTTTCCTTTATTCCATTATTTAACTTTTAAATGTAGTTATGCGTTTTATCTATTAGTTGCATTTTGTGGCATTGAGTTTGGCCAAGGAAGTGTCTCCTGGATTCATTACTCAACTCGTTATTGATTGCAGCAGGGTTAGGGTTCGTGTCTGATGTCACTGATTTCTGGTTTTGTTCTTCCCCCAAACACATGGACACACCTTCTCTGTGCCTGTCCTATCACATTATTTTATAGTTCTGAAGACCTTGTCACAACTCACTGGGGTATTGTTCTGAAAATCAAACTCTGCTATTTTTGCGCATTACCACAAATGTAAACATTTAATGGAATTGCCAAAAATTGCCTTTGACTAACTGCTACTGGGTTTCTTCAGGAACCATACCAAAAAAAAGCTACTCATGGTAACACTTTTAATTTTAATAAGAACAGAACATATACTCATATTCTCACTTGAGCTCTCTCTTACACCCCCACACACCCATTCTCTCTCTCTTTTGCACACACACAGAAAACAGGAAAAAACAAATATTTATAGGTGGACAGGAAACAATGGTCAGATGAACACAGTTCTGTATCGCTGGTCTGAAATTCAAAACGAGACAGGCTGGTTTCCCAGTCCTCAATTCTTTGATGGATATCACAAACCTATCCATACAGCAATGGTCAGTCTTTAGTTCGTTAGTTGGTTGGACCTGGGTCTTTCTGGTTGTCTTTAGATTTTCAGTTTATTCCTCAGTGTCCTAGAATGTAGTTTTCTGCTTTTTTTTTGACAGAGAATTGGAGAGAATAACGTCAGAAAAACAGGGAGAGAGAAAATTGATGCATCAAACTTAGAGGTTTTGTGCTTCTCTGTTTGCATTTGCATCTGAAGGTACCCATGTGTCTGGACTTAAGGTCCTCAGAAAGCAACATCGCCACTTGTACATCAGGGAGCTTCACTTGTTTTTTCCAATGCTGCGAACAACTTCTTGTACATTCTTTTTTAAAGCAATGTCCATTTTCACATTTTCAGTTCGGAGCCCAAAAATAAAAAAATACTGTCTCTTACAACCTCCATTAAGTCACCCCTCTGCCATCTCCTTTTCAGTTCTGTATGTGGAGAAATGAGCCCCAGTGCTTATTGTCTGACCTTCTTACTTGGCTCTCTAGCTTTTGTTCAACAAGGGCATTGTAGTCACAATTGACAATCAGGCTCTTAAAAGTATATATTTTTTTCATTTGGGGAGCTTGGAAGGATGTGTTTTCACCTCGATGAGCTTACAAAGAAAGCTTTTTCCATACTGAAGGAATACTTGCATTGACAGTATCATTGAGTCATACAGCTTAGAAACAGGTCCTTCAGCCCCACCATGTCAATGCCAACCAACAAACACCAGACTACACTAATCTCATGTACCTGCACTTGGTCCATAGCTCACTATGCCCTGGCATTTTTAGTGCTCATCCAGATGCTTCTTAAATGTTGTGAGAGTGCCCATCTCTGCCATCCTGTCAGGCAGCATGTTCCATATTTGTACCGTATTCTGGGTGAAAATCTTTTTTCTCGAACCTCTTCTATACCACATGCTCCTCACCTCAAACTTATGCCCTCTGGCCTCAGATACAGATTGTACAAATAAAGTTCTAGCACAGTGAAGGCCACCTACTGATTCTCTGTAATGGTGGCATCCTTTAAGTGAGCCACAACTTGCCAAGAGTCTAATTGGAACCATAGTTTCTCTTTTAACACAGACCCAAAAGAAAGAAAGATTCTCCACTCCCTGGCTTGGGAAGGGATAAAACCTCTCCCTGTAGGAAGGCTTTGTAGGAACTGTTTTGGAAATGGGATGCTGAATCTCAAAGGCTACCCTTACTCTGTCATTACCTCAGAAACTTCCAGCATCGGTGGCATGCACACTATCCAAAACCATTCCTATGCAGAGATTGCGCATACAACTCAACTATATCAGTGAATGAAATGCATTAATCTCTGTCAGACCCTCACTGAATGTTTGTACAGGTACCACATGAAAAACTTTGCCAAACTCTTTACCCGTTCCCTCCTGTCTTGTAACTGCATCCACTGGGTGTTGATCTAGTCCTTTACCCAATCTGTATTTGGCATGGCAGTCTGAATGTGGAAGGCATCACTGCTCAGTTCCCATGTACAGGCACATTCTTGTCAGGAGTAGGAGAAGAATTTGTATTACAGCTACCAGGAGCAGCAAAACCCAGCCAATCTTCCTGTCTCTGACTTAGTGATGCTGAGAGACATTTTGGCATTCAATCTTGGTCTGACACCTGCAAACCAAGGACAGAACAGAGATCAAGCCCAATCTTATGTAGTTTTATTACTCACTGCATTGAACTATTAGGGGAATGAGCCCATTATATGCCCTACCACTTGTCACAATAACAGAAGCCAAATACACACATGGAGACATTAACACTAATTCCTATGGTATCTTTTCTTTTGTCTAAGAGAGCAGTTGTGATCTTCACTCACATAGGATTTGGTCCATCAAATATGCTTTGTCATGTGCTGTTTTGCTTCTGGAGTTACACGGGCATTATTCAATCAGAAAATGAAAAGCCGGTCTGATGCTAAATGGCACAGGACTGGAGCTAAAGCCTTACCATATTTGTTACAGTTGAGAATTTCTCCCAGCTTCTTGATTTAATGTCCAGATTGAGTTGCAATGAATTGAGGAAGCTGTACCATGAAGATTGTAAACAGGATTACATCTGAGGGGACTCCATGAAGAATAAGTTGTACATTGAAACCAGTCCAATTCCTGGATCTACAACTCGTGTCTCTTGATGTTAATCAAATTGCTGGCTTTTATCTTTTGTGCACAGAACAACTTACTTCCCCTTCAGTTCTTTCATTGTTTGACTCAGATCCATTGAAATGAAGGCATCAGATTGGATTAGTTATAGTCCCTCGCTGTGATACGATAGGAATTAGCTCAAAAAGACTATTGTGAGCTCTTGCAGCCTCTCCTCTTAGTTCAAGTGATTAAATACAGCTCCAGATTCCTTATTCGGAATAATGTCATTGCTTTGGTGCGCTACTTCTCTTCCCCCATAGCCCAAGATGCAATTTTCCCCCTTTACAGCTGCTGCGCGTCAAACCTGATGGATTTACAAACCTGTCCACCAGCATCGTTCTCACCATTGTTATATTGCTACTGTTTAGTAACCTTGACCACTGTAACAATTTTGTACTAGCCCATGTTGAATGCCTACTGCCAGTCATCAGCCTAACTCCTCAAATTATTTGTTGCCTTCTGCTTTTCGTCAGTCTGTTCGCTGTCATTTATAATCCTTCTCAATTTAGTAACCTTTATAAATTTGGAGAGTTTTGTCCTCTTTCTCCCTCCATAGCATTGTAACAGGATCGGCCCTAGCAGAGATCCCAGGCTGCTCCACAGTGCAGCTACACTTTGCTGCCCCTGTTTCAGAAATTGATTTCAGAAGCACCCTGCCCCAGCTGCTCTTTCCAGCATCCATCACCCATGGGATGTTTTCATCAAAAGCTGTGCTAGCATGGAAGTAAACAAACGCCAAAATTCTCTGGTCCTCAAGGCTTGGTATCTCCTTGAAAACACCCAAAGATGGTCATCCAGCAAATTGACCCGCTCATTAAATACGCTCACCGTTCTGTATTGCTTCTTGAGATTCATCCCTTACTTGATTGGTGTTCTATTCAGTTTCTTCCTAATAAACAGATGGCAGGTAAACCAGCTTTGCGCCCTGTTTTTTTAAAGATTGGGGTCACATTGCTTTTTTTTCAATACATGGTGATGATCAGCATTCGTAAGGATGGTCTAACGCTATTTGAGAGAACATGACTAATGTCACTAGTGAATACTCTTCGATCTGGATGAGCGGAATTGGCTGCCATCTTTCTCTTCTATATTGCTTACAATCACATCATCACGCCTTCAGAATTCCACCTCAACAGTAAGAAGGTTTCCTCTTTGGAAAGCAGACACAACGGGTGGAATTTTTCGCACTTCCTGTCAGCTGGAACATGTGGGATTATTTTTGGACTGGGAAACCAATTGGCGATAGACCGAGATTCTCTCCAACGTCATGGCACTGGTATCTCACTGCCCAGTGCTCCAACAGATGATGGAAGGATGTCAAAAGATGTGTCCCATCGGTCATAGAAAGGATTTGGAAATGAGGTGACACAGGACGTGTATTACAAGGACTCATCAGAAGTTAGAACTTTGCGACCGCAGCGATGACTGACCTGGAGAGTAGACATGGGAAGGCTGCTGCTCAAGTCTCCCACTCTTACCTCGCAGACTTGCTAGAGTATCCGAGAGACAGCTCTTCAGCCATTGGCAAGGTGTGCTCACCTGGTTCACTGAGGAGGAGGTCTGGATTCAGGAGGCTGTACATGTTGGCATGAACCTCCCGCGACAGCCTGAACCAGTGGGCGCCACAAGATTCCACAGTTTGGGCCAAACAAGCAGACTTTTATAAGATTACCAGGGGCATGAACAGGGCGGATAGAAACCAGCTGTCATCAAGTGGCCAAGAACAAGGTTGGGGAGGGGGCACTTTTTTAAAGTGAAAGGCCAAGAGGCTTACAGGAAATTTCAGGAAAACCTTTTTCACTCAGAGAGAGTGGTGGGCATCTGGAATCCACTGGGAGGGTAGTTGATGCGGGTAACTTCACAATCTTTACAAAGTACTTGAGTGAGCATTTAAAGTGTCATAATATTCAAGGCTTTGGGCCAAAGTGGGAAAATGTGACTAGTGTAGGTGGTAAACGTAGGAAAATGTAACTAGTGTAGGTAGTAAACTGGGAAAATGTGACTAGTGTAGGTAGTAAACTGGGAAAATGTCTAGTGTAGGTAGTAAA
>NC_063349.1:4531744-4550219 GCF_021869965.1 Rhincodon typus
ACTAGTGTAGGTAGTAAACTGGGAAAATGTCTAGTGTAGGTAGTAAATGTGGGAAAATGTCTAGTGTAGGTAGTAAATGTGGGAAAATGTGTCTAGTGTAGGTAGTAAACGTGGGAAAATGTGACTAGTGTAGGTAATAAACTGGGAAAATGTGGCTAATGTAGGTAGTATTTTTTGATGGTATAGACTTGATGAGCCGAATGGCCTTTTCTGTACTGTATGATTCTATGATATGAACATGTGAATTTATAGCAAAAACAGCCCATTTGGCTCAAGCCTACTGCACCATTCAACACAATTATGGCTGATCTATTTGTGTTTTGAATTCTACATTCCCATCCACCCCCAGTAATCTTTGATTCCTGTTGGCTAACGAGAATCTACCTAATTCCACCTTAAAGATATTCAATGACTCCGTCTCTACTGCCTTCTGGGGCAGACTCCCTCAAGTCACATAACCCTCTTGAGAGAAGCAAGATTCTCCTCAGGTCCAACTTAAAAGTGAGCCCTCTAATTTTAAAACTGTGCCATAGGAAGTGGTTGAGGCCAAAATATTGAAAGAAGGGGCAAAAACAGAAGCTGCTGGAAAAGCTCAGCAGGTCTGGCAGCATCTGTGAAGAAAAAAATCAGAGTTAACGTTTCGGGTCCAGTGGCCCTTTCCTCAGGAAAGAAATACCAGCTGACTAATATGAGCTCAAACTTGTGGAGAGGGCCGTGCGAAAGGATTTGATTCTTCAGAATTGCATTTAGAGAGAGATAGCAGGGAATATTCCAGTCTGTGACTGTTATGCATTGAAGATTTTGTATGGTTAGAACGCTTGGTGCCAGAAGTCAAGTTGCTGCATTTAACCAGCTGTAATACTCTGCCCAGTCATTTCGACTGGAGGAAAACCATGACTGGATGTGCTAGGAACTAGAAAGCTGGGCTTCCTCCTTTGCAGTAGCTTGGAACAGGAATTTAATGGGACTGAATGAATGGAGTATCATTATGTAGTAGCAAGGAAGTGCAGCATTGCCAAGGCTGCTGTTATTCCGATGAGACCTCAAACTGAGACACATTGGCCCTGTTCATGAAAAGATCCAGTGATGCTATTTCAAAGGAGGAGGGGTATTTTCTCTCTAGTGCCTGACAAACATTTAGTTCCCAACCACTATCGTTAGAGCTGACTACCTGGGTGTGACCGCACTGCGTTTTGGGGCAGGATTTCACAGGCAGTGGGATTTAGTGTTCTGTCACCAGAGAAGTCTCTAGGTAATTCCTCCTCCTTTGTCCCCGCACCCTACCCACCTCTGGTGGGCCATCCTGAAGCAGGTTAATGCCCAGAGGGGAGACAAGTGGTTCAGGGGCTGCTTCCTCCCCCTTCCATTCCCCAAGTTGGAGAGAACAGCCCGTTTCTGAGAGCTCGCCGCCATCTTGGAACGAGCCACAGCAGCCATTACTTGGGAGTCACTCCAAGAAGAGCCAGGAGATGGATGACAATAACACTGGGGCTTCTCATCGGGATAGGAATCCCTGGGGGGGCGGTTGTGGATGGTGGGTGGGGGTCGAAGGGGTGGGAACTGGCATACCCAGGTTGGAGTGGAGAGGGGGAGGGTGTAGTGCGAAGGGAATGGGGCAAGGAGGTGTGAGTGAAGTGAAAGGCCTCTGAAGGAGAAGGATAGAGGGCCCAGGAAGGAGTTAAGCCCCACCCTCGTCAAGACATTGACTTCCCAGCCAGAGGCCATAGCAGATTTAGTTGCCAGGTTTTCCACCGGACGCTACTCCCCTCCTCCTCCTAACCGGGGGAGCAGGGGGAGAGGGCTGATGAGGGCTGGCACAGTGGCTCAGTGGTTATCACTGCGCCAGGGACCCAGGTTCGATTCCAGCCTCAGGCGACTGTCTGTGTGGAGTTTGCACATTCTCCCCGTGTCTGCATGGGTTTCCTCCGGGTACTCCGGTTTCCTCCCACAGTCCAAAGATGTGCAGGATAGGTGGATTGGCCATGCTAAGTTGCCCATAGTGTTCAGGGAGGTGTAGATTAGGTGGGTTATAGGGGGATGGGTCTGGGTGGGATGCTCTGTGGGTCGGTGTGGACTTGTTGGGCTGAAGGGCCTATTTCCACACTGTAGGGATTCTATGAATCTATGAGGTGACACTTAAATTGGCTACCTAAGAGTCTCAGTTGGTGCAAGGCTAGGAGAGCCTCCCAGACCTACCCTGGAGGGCCCCTTCATTCAGCATCAGGCTACAAATGGGCAGCCAGACGGGGGGAAACTTTCTGGCCTGGAATTTTACAGCCTCTCCCATCTCACCTACAAGTGGGTCCAAAACAGTCCGCACTTTGCCGTGCACAAATTACTGTCACATTGACTGCAATTCAAATCACCCTCCATTGGTAGGATGCAGGGAAGCGCATTGGGATATGGAGTTGGAAAATATTCCAAATCATCCCTTCAATTCTTTCATTTGCTTTTACAAATGGAATTCTGTCTGATGTAATCAAGAAATGCTCCAGTATATTTCGATACAGATTCTAAAATTCTATTGGGAGGAGATCAAGGTGTTCAAAACCATGGAGGATCTGGTCAGATCAGACAGGGAGAAGAAGGCAGTCCCTTTGATGGAATGGTTGGGAAACATTGCACAGCAACTTAAGGCAGTGAGGCAACATGAGGAAAGATCTCTTCACACAGAGAGTGTTTGAGTGCCTCCCTGAGAGGGTGATTGAGGTATAATAACTCCACAGAGGCTGGTACCCCATTCACCAAGTCAATAAACTGTCCTTGACTACAGTACTGCCTGATACAGAGTCAGGCACCAGAGGTTTTTTAAAATGTATTCACAGGATGAGGGCAACACTGGTTAGGCCAGCATTTATTGCCCATCCCTAATTGCCCAGAGGGTAATTTAAGAGCCAGCCACATTGCTCTGGGTCTGGAGTCACATGTAAGCCAGACCAGGCAGTTTCCTTCCCTAAAGGACACTAGTGAACTGGATTTTTTTTTCCCCCCTGACAATTGACAATGGTTTCAGTTATCATGAAACCCTTAATTCCAGATTTTTTTCTATTGAATTCAAATTCCACCATCTGCCATAGCAGGATTTGAACCCAGGACCCCAGAACATCACCTGGGTCTCTGGATTAACAATCCAGCAATAATACCACTTGGCCATTGCCTGCCCAGTATCTCTGACACTCATCCTTTTTATATGTCAGTCAGGGCTCCCTGTTCAGTCAGTTGATCTGGTCGTATTCTATGACGTCCAGCTGGCTGACCTCCTTACAATCGCTACAGGAGGTAGACTTAGCCATGACTTTCAAAAGGAGGTTGGTTAATTATTTGAAGGGGAGCAGGGGAAGGTTATGGATCAGGACTAGCTGATATGATCTTGCAGAAAGGTAGCGCACACATTGTGTGCTGAATGGCTTTTTCCTGTTTTCCAACCATTTTATGATTCCATGTTGGAATAGTCAGCTCGATATTCTGAATTCTCAGCTGAGCCCAAGGCAGGGCATGTATTGTAACCAGTTTTCCTCTAATTAACATTTTCCAATAGAGGACTCTGAAAATGTACACCATAGTGTAATGGGATTGATTGTAATCTAATCTATTGCAATGTGTACAGTGGGACGTAGCAGAAATTGGTTTCATGCAATGGATACCGGCACAGCACAATGGGAGCTAATTTAATCTGAAAGAATTCAATCGAATGGGGGCTAATAGAAGCTGACTAGCTGTATTGAAGTTCAATGTAATGGGACATGGTTTTGTTTCTTTTGAATAGGGAGGACAAATTTAAGACTGATGTCAAGATTACTTGGTGCATTTTTATTTGATTAACTACAACGATCAATAAGAAATTACAGTTCGCTGTTTGGACAACTTGCTTGAAGCTCATCAATTCTGCAGGTCAAATTTGAAAGCTACACAGAGAAACTATTTCTTTACATAAGAGAATGCTCAGTAGCTAGAAGCAGGGGCCAAGAAAGGTGAATCAATCCAGGACATTGGACACTATTTTAAATAAAAAGCCATGGGCAGGGGTGCTGAGGATACTGCTGAGAAGGGTGATATTTAGAGGGACTTCCTATCCTGTAGAACCTGTTCCCAGATGTAGTCAGGGTGCAATTGGCAGCAACCCTCAGATTTTTCTCCCTGGACTTTTCGTGGTCTTTTCTTCAATAGAAAATGTTCCTGTGTCCCTCAGGTGTGATTTTGTTGCTGCTGGACAAATTGCGGAAAATGAAATGGGAGCAGATGTGGCGTTTGACTGCGGAGCGGGAACTGATGAACATGTTGTCCACTTCACTGGCTGATCAGGTATGCAAACGTGCTGCTAGGATATTCTCTCAGGACACTACAGTGAGCCCCTTTCACATTGTGGTAGTACAGAGAGACTGGGCTAGACAATCAATCCCCTCATCGGAACAATTAGGGAAAGAGAGTACTTTGATTTGCTGGTTTTGATCATTCTGCATCTTCCTATACCTTAGCTGAAATCTCAGAATTAATAAAAATGTTTGTTGAGCTCACCTCTTCCTTTACAGAGTTCTTCGATCTTCCCCTCTTTGGGCTATCAGTTGTTCACAATGCAGTGTAAATGCACACACCCCTCATTATACACGGAAACACTACCAGGAATCACATTCCCATGAAGTTGACCCAAGACTCACTATTTATTCCTCACCCAGTGACAGGTTCCACCCGATTGTAAGGTCCAGTTATAGTTTTGTGATCCACCATTGCATTGATTAGTACACAGTTGCAAACTTGGGATGTCATGTTGCGGCTATACAAGACATTGGTGAGGCCACTTTTGGAATGCTGCATTCAATTCTGGTCTCCCTGCTTCAGGAAAGATGTTGATAAACCTGAAAGGGTGCAGAAAAGATTTACGAGGATGTTGCCGGGGTCGGAGGGTTTGAGCTATAGGGAGAGGCTGAATAGACTGGGGCTATTTTCCCTGGAGCGTCAGAGGCTGAGGGGTGCCCTTATAGAGGTTTATAAAATCATGAGGGGCATGGAAGGGGTGAATAGTCAAGGTCTTTTCCCCAGGGTAGGGGAATCCAAAACTAGAGCGCATAGGTTTCAGGTGAGAGGGGAAAGATTTAAAGGGAACCTAAGGGGCAACTTTTTCACACAGAGGGTGGTGCGTGTGTGGAATGAGCTGCCAGAGGAGGTGGTGGAGGCTGGTACAATAAAAACATTAAAAGGCATCTGGATGGGTGTATGAATAGGAAGGGTTAGAGGGATATGGCCAAATGCTGGCAAATGGGACTAGATTAATTTAGGATACCTGGTCGGCATGGAATGTTGGACCGAAGGGTCTGTTTCTGTGTATACAGCTCTATGACATCCACGGAGGGATACAAGGAGACTCTGAGTTCACTCTAGTGGAGGATAGCTCTTGTTGGGCAATATGTGACCGTAACAATGGTGAGAACAAAATCACTTAGGAAAGTTTTCTGCCTCCTTTTAAGAGAAGGATGAGAAAAGCATTAATTAAAGCTGAGGCACTTTTTTTTTAAATTATCCAGTACAATTATGATGCATTTTTGAACTAGCTGTTTAAAGACTTGGCCTCACTTGTATCCATTATGTCCAAAAAAGATGAAGGTTGAAGCTAGGAACATACTGTTTAGCTGAATATTAAAAGCGTAGTGTAGTTATTGAGACATTGGAGGGCGTTTTCACTGAACTCTCAGCTGGGGAACTGGTGGAATGCTGAATCCACACTGATACGACGCTCCATTAAATACCTCGGATGGTAGCTCTCCTGTCTCAGAGTCACAAGTTTCTGAGTCCAAATTCTGCTCCAGGGATTAAGCATAAAAATCAGTACTAGCACTGCAATGCAGTACTGAGGGAGTGCTGCACTGTCAGAAGCGCCAGCTTTCTGCTGAGGTCTTAAACTGAAGGCCCATTTGCCTGGAGGCAAGAGGTCTCTTGGCACTATCTTAAAGAAGAACGGGGCAGTTCTTCCCAGTGCCCTGGCTAATATATATCCCTCCATCAGATTCACAAAACAGATAATGTGACTAACACATTGGCTGTCTGCGAGAGTTTGCTGCATACCAGTTGGCTGCCACTTTTCCTACATTACCAAAATAATTACACTCAAAAGCACTTCATTCATCCTGTACAAATGCAAATCTTTCATTTGTCTGCAACAAGGAGCAAAAGCAAACAAGATGCAAATTCAGCATCAATCTCGTCAGTTTCCTGCCAAAAAATGTCAGCTAGAATTGCACATCGTTCAATAATCTAACATCATTAAAGACGACTGGATAATATTCGGAAAGGAAAAAATAATGAGAAGGTTAACTGGGTCAATTGGCACAACCCCTCTAATTCTATAAAAGTTAGGCTGAGCTGAGATAGTGTAGTCTTTTGAACTCTGTATGAGAAACTACAGTAAATGCAACTTCATTTGAAGGTGAAGTACAGAGTGGAATCCTTCCCCAACCTAACTCCGTCAGGCTTGGAGAAAAAATAAACTGATGTTGTGCCATTCCACAGCAGAAGGAGATGACGGAAAAATCAGAGTTTATTCACACTCGGCCAGTTTAACAGGGAGAAGCCACAGTGGACGTTGGCTATATGGGGGCTCAGATTTATGATGGCGGTAAAGTGAGCAGTGCAGGATTTTGCTGTGTAGGACTGGAGGAGGACATGGCAGTTTTAAGTCTTTGCTTTTATTGAGAAGCTGTGCATTCGTCCTGAAAATAAACAAGGTCTCCAGGTTTACAAATCACAAGAAGCTAGTGCACAGGTACAAAATGCAATCAAAACGGCTAATGGAATATTAGAGTTTATCTCCGAAGTGAATAAGTAGTGGAGGCAGTTCCAGTTCAGTTGTGGAGTCCTAGTCAGAGAGATGCGGTATGATTTGCATAACTGTGAGATTATTCACTTCAGAAGCAAAAACAAGAAGGCAGATTACTACCTGAATGGCTGTAAATTGGGAGAGGGGAGTGTGCAGTGGGACCTGGGTGTCCTTGTGCTCCAATCGCTGAAGGTAAGCATGCAGGTGCTGCAGGCGGTAAAGAAGGCAAATGGTATGTTGGCCTTCATTGCGAGAGATTTTGAGTACAGGAGCAGGGATGTATTGTTGTAGTTGTACAGGGCCTTGGTGAGGCTGCACCTAGAATATTGTGTGCAGTTTTGGTCTCCTTTTCTGAAATGTTTGGAGGGATGTGGGCCAAAAGCAGACAGGTGGGATTAGTTTAATTTGGGATTATGGTTGGCATGGACTGTTTCCATGCTGTATGAGTCTACATGTGGCCCCAGGTTCGGTTTTGGAAATTATAATGTCCTTCTAGTCCTCCCTTTTCACACCACTTCACCCTCCACCTGCCACCATTGCAATTCATCCCCACACAAGTCTCATACGCCTCCATACTACTCAATAACCACTTATCCTGTATCCATATTGAGCAGACTGCAGGAGCCATGTGGAGATGAAAGAAGTAAACTTCTTACAGAATAATACACCTTTCATTCCTGCACAGTTGATGGTGAAAAAAATCCCTAATGTAAACAGTTTGAAGCTTCTAAATCTCCTTAAGTGGTTAATAACGATAAATTATATCCACTAAAACCAAACAAACCTACTGATGCCCACATCAAAGACAGTTAATCCTTTAATAGCCTCTTCAAACTACAAATCAAACAGTGAATTCTGAATCCCAGCTGAAATCATTGTCGCTTTTGCAATTTAGCCATGCATTCGCGATTACGTAGTAGCCCTTAGAAAATACTTCTAATGACCTTTGTGTAAAATATGTGGACTTATGCTAAGATCTTTTTTCTCTGTAAACTAAATCAGATGGGCTACTAATGAAAGCAGTCCAGTACAGAACTTTTCTTTAACTCTTACTGACAAATGAAGCCTGCGTTTTCTTTTTAATGTTTGAAGACTGGAGTGTTTAAAGAAAAGGTCAGATCATGTCACATAAACAGACCTGATCTGCCCTTAGGAGTGTTTAGGTCTCTGTTGCTACATGTTAAAAAGCTAGAAGGGAGTCTATTTGAATTCAACACTAAGTTTAAATGGCTCTGGGTTTCCCACCTGTGCGATCATGCCCCACCCACTTCAACCGCCAACAAAGTCTGCGAATTGTTGGAATAGAGGGCAGAACTTCCAGGTCCTCAGCGTCATCTTTAAAGAACATTGGAAGTCTTCGTGAAAATCCATTCTTCAAAGTTATTGAAATCTGCCCCATTCCCAGATTAAGAATAACTGATTTTACACAATGAGTTAAAAATTGTTATATATCCTAATGGCCTAAATCAAGTTACGAAACAACAGGAAATTTGTTAATTGACAACACTATCAGGGGAGGTGACAGCCTAGTGGTTTTATCACGAGACTATTAATCCAGAAATCCAGGTGATGTTCTGTGGACCCAGGCTCAAATCCCACCATGGCAGATGGTGGAATTTGAATAAAATAAAAATCTGGAATTAAGAATCTCAAAATGAAATCATTGTCGATTGTCAGGAAAAACCCATCTAGTTCACCAGTGTCTGTTAGGGAAGGAAACTGCCATCCTTACCTGGTCTGGCCTACATGTGACTCCAAACCCACAGCAATGTGGTTAACTCTCAACTGCCCTCTGAGCAAATAGGGATGGGCAATGAACGCTGACCTAGTCAGTGATGCCCACATCCTGTGAATGAATTTTTAAAAATTATGCAGATTTTAAAAATCCTGAAATTTTGACATTGGCTGTATGCTTTCTTCTTTACCTTTTTAGTACTCTCACGTTCCTTCCTTAAGCCCACGAAATCAAGAAGTGTATTATTGCTCTCTATGGCTGAACAATTCCCCAGAGTCACTGCTGCAAGTCAAGGAGCTCAATTCACAGCCAAACCAAGCCAAGAGCCCCAGTTTGAAGCTATGTGCAGTGGGAGGCATTGACGTACTGGTTACATCACTAAAGTAGCAATCCAGGAGCTCGGACATGGGTTTAAATCTCACCATGATGAACGGTGCAATTTACATTCAATAAGAAAGCTAGTTTAATGTAATCACTGTTAATTGTTGTAAAATCCTATCTGGGTCACTAATGTCCTTCAAGAGAGAAAATCTGCCATCTGCAGCTGGCCTGGCCTCCGTGTGACTCCAGACCCACAGCAATGCGGGTGACTCCTACCTGCCCCCTGGGCGATTAGGGATGGGTTATAAACGCTGGCCTAGCTAGCAATGTCCACATCCAATGGATAACAATGGGTGGCACGGTGGCTCAGTGGTTAGCACTGCTGCCTCACAGCACCAGGGACCCGGGTTCGATTCCAGCTTCAGGTGACTGTGCGGAGTTTGCACGTTCTCCCCGTGTCTGCGTGGGTTTCCTCCAGCTGCTCCGGTTTCCTCCCACTGTCCAAAGATGTGTAGGTTAGGGTGGATTGGCCATGCTAAATTCCCCATAGTGTCCAGTGATGTGAAGGTTAGGTGGATTGGCCATGGGAAATACAGGGTTACAGGGACAGGGTAGTGGAGGTGAGTCTGGGGGAGATGTTCCTTGGACAGTCTATGTAGACTAGTTGAGCTGAATGGCCTGTTTCCACACTGTAAAGATTGTATGAACTTTTGTAGCATGAGTTTGAATCATAAAACTACTCCAAGGGTCAGTGACAGCCATTATAATCAGCAGTTATTCTGTAATACTGCCCATCTGCTAATTGATCATGTCACAGTCACTTGGATCCTAATGCCCCGATTATAGTTTCTCTTAGTGCAGTTTAATATGTGATACTTCAATTTCCATCTCAGTGTTTTGAGTTATTTAGAGCTAGTACACCTGCTTCCAGTGGCTTATGTACATGGATTCAATAAAAGACACACTGATATTTCACAGTTGCATGGGTACTTTCAGTCATATCAGCATGAAGGGAAACGGTTTTTGTTCTTGATAGTGTGAACAGCATGCATAATAAAAATATTTCAAATACTTGAATCATTGCACATCGCAAAGTAATCGAGACTTTATGAAGACAAGAGTGGACAATCAAATTTGTTATCTCCCAGTCAAATATAAAACATTTTTGGCTCCCAGTAGTTAAGGGCGGAACAGTGGCTCAGTGGTTAGCACTGCTGCCTCACAGTGCCAGGGACCTGCGTTCAATTCCACCCTCGGGTGACTGTGCAGTTTGTATATTCTCCCTGTGTCTGCTTGGGCTTCCTCCAGTAGCTCTGGTTTCCTCCCACAGTCCAAAGTTGTGCAGGTTAGGGTGAATTAGCCAAGATAAATTGCCCCTTCGTGCCCAGGGATGTGCAGGCTGGGTGGATTAGCCATGGGAAATGCAGGGTCACGGACTAGGGTGCGTCCGGGTGGGATGATCTTCAAAGGGCCTGTGTGAACTCGATGGGCTGAATGGCCTGCTTCCACACTGTAGGGATTCTATGATGATTCTAGGAATCAGAAGGCAGCCTCCAGGCAGTTTCAACCATTTCAGCTTGAAGGTTTTGCACAGAGTTAAGGGTTAACCCGCTGAGCCACGAGGACATGACTTGGAGTATACTGGTCTGTTATTACGTGAGAAATGCTTTCTGAAACCATTTACCTGTCCAAACTGGGGCTGTTCCTACTGGTATGACCCACCCATCTACCTGGATCTAGATTAATAACTTATGCAGGACTAGCCTCGAGAGATATCGCCTTAGCCTAGCACTGCAGAACATGATCGAAATAGGTCTTCTGTTCAGGCAAACAGAAGCCTTCTAAAAGTTCTTCTTGAGTCATGTTAGATGGTTCACAGTGAGATTGACACAGCAGTTGTAAAGGGTGTCAGAGGCTGAAACATGGATTTTTCCCTCTATCTCTCCCTCTCACTGCCTTGCTCTGATTCAGCAGTACAGAGCTAAAAAGGCAAGAGGCATTTGTTGCCCATCCCTAATACCCTTGAACTGAGAGACTTGCTCAGCCATTTCAGAGGGCAATTAAGAGTCAACCACATGGCTGAGAGTTTGGAATCACATGTAGGCCAAAATGGATAAGATGTGCAGAATTAGGGATGACTGATTTCCTTCCGTCTTGGCTAGTGAACCAGATTATTTTACAGCAATTAATCATAGTTGTCATGATCACCATCGTTAACATTTATGTTCCAAATTTATTCATTGAAAATCAAATTCAACCAACTCCCATGGTGTGGATTGAACCCATGGCCTATGAACCAAAGGTTCATTCAACAGACAGACACCCTGACTTCCGGACACCTCTAGCCCTTTCTAGTTTGGAAGGGAAAAAAAGGGAGAACCTGCGTTTATGTAGCATAACCTCAGGACATTCCAAAACCAATTATGTACTTTTCAAAGTGTACTTCAAGGGTACCCAGGTTACTGAACAATTCCACTTTTCTTCCAAGTGGATTATTTAACCAAACTCACCCAATGTTTACTGTCTCTGCCAGCTCCCACACCAAAAACACTTGATGCTGTCTCAAGACAGGGGAGGGTACATCATTACAGACTGCTACAATGTGTCAGCTACCCATCCTACATGTGTGTGAGCTTTCGAAAAGTCCTGAAACTGATAACAAGGGAGTTTTCTGTTACTTCTGACACAAAGTATGAAGCACATACCTCGCAATGGCTGTTGCTTGGGGACGAAGAATGCATTCAGTTCCTTACATCTTGTACCTGAGTTAAGCAAATGTTTAACAAGAATGCTTCATTTTTTTGTCACATCTGTCAATGTATAGGTTCATTCCAGAATGAGAGAGGGACTGATAGCAGTTTGTGTGTCATTTTCTCCCTGAGGGAGACAGTGATAGACACCAGTCGGTGTACAGATAGCTCCCTGAGGGAGACAGTGATAGACACCAGTCAATGTGCAGATATCTCCCTGAGAGAGACAGTGATAGGCACCAGACAGTGAACAGATATCCCCCTGAGAGAGACACTGATAGACACTAGTCGGTGTTTTTATCTCCCTGAGGGACACAGTGATAGACTCCAGTCAGTGTAGATATCTTTCTGAGAGAAACAGTGAAAGATACCAATCAGTGTACAGATATCTCCCTAAGAAAGTCAGTGTTAGACATCAGTCAACCTGCAGATACCTCCCTGAGCGAGACAGTGATATATACTGGTCAATGTATAGATATCTCCCTGAAGGTGACAGTGATGCTTACTGGTCAGTGTCTAGATATGTCGCTGAGGGAGACAGTGATAAGTACTGGTCAGTGTACAGGTATCCCGTTGAGCGCAAGCAACTGATGATTACCAATGAATATATAATACCACCCTAAGGCCAAGAACTAACACATCAACCAGTGAAGAGGTAGTTTCCAGAGACACCTCACTCAATATCGAGTTACGTCTCTGAAAGATGATCTGACACAAGGTCTAGTTAAGCATGTTTTCCCTTTGTTGCCAAAAAGGAAATACAGAGGAATTGATGCAAAAGCAAAATGCTGCAGATGCTAGAAATCTGAAATAAAAAGAAACTGCTGGAAATACTCAGCAGGTCTGGCAGCATTAGCAGAGGTAAACAGAGTTAATGTTTCAGGTCAAGATCCTGAAGCCAAAGGAATAGTATAGTCAAATTCAGGAAAACCTAAATATTTGATTACCTGGGAGACAGGAATTTGCAGTGGGCAGAAGTGTAAGCAAGCAAAGGGGTTTTTAATAACTCGGGATAGGAAAATCCAAATCACCCTCAACTCAGAACTTAGCTGCAATGATAAAGATAAGCAGACTGTTCCAGCAATGGGAGCTGAGTGCTATTCACTGGAGTATTGCTGTAGGACAGAGTTTACAGCTCTTCTGGATAGTTCTAGTTAACTAATCACGGGAAATGTATCATTGACCGTCATGCGAGAGAAACGGCTATCAGCAATTTCACTGAGAAGGAAATTGCTTCGGAAATTGGCCCTGTTTTTTTTTCAAACTGCATCCATGACACATCCGAAGATTATGGGTCAGAATGCTCTGTCTGAAAAGGCGATGAAGCACTAAGGAAATCAAAGTTTTGGCAAAGATCTGTAGCTCGGGTTGTGGATGAGGTTGTTGACGTGCTCGCCGAGCTGGCTTGTTCTCGTTCAGACGGTTCGTCACTGTGCTAGGTGACGTCGTCAGTGAGGCCTCCACTGAAGCGATGTTATTCTACTCCACCTGGAATTTATACTTTCTGGTCCGTTATAGTGAGTCATTTCCGATTTTGATCTGTATGGGTTTGTATATGGGGTCTAATTCTATATGTTTGTTGATTGCATTACGGGTGGAGAACCATGCCTCTAGGAATTCCCGTGCGTGTTTATGATTCCTAGAGGCATGGTTCTCCACCCATACTGCAATCAACAAACATATAGAATCGGACCCCATATACAAACCCACACGGATCAAAACCGGAAATGACAGTACTCACCGTAATGGACCAGACAGTATAAATTCCAAGTGGAATAGAATAACATCATTATATCGGAGGCCTCACTGATGATGTCACCTAGTATGGTGACGAAACGTCTGAACGAAAACAAGCCAGCTCAGCGAGCAAATCAACAACCTCACCAACCTCACTAAGGAAATGTTTATTCTGTTTCTCTCTCTTGAGCGAATTTCCCAATGGCAGACAGTTGTTTCTGCTGGGTAGATGAGAGTTGTGTATCAGGAGACTGTGGAAACCCAAGTGCAGCAGATTCCAAGGGAATCCAGTGAAGATTCCAGCTCTCTGTGCACCTTCTCTGCAGCCATAACAGTGTATTCCTCACTCTGTTCTATTACCCTAATGCACTTTGTATGGCATGATCTGCATGCACTACATGCAAAACAATACTTTTTGCTGTACCTATGTACATGTGACAATAACAAATCACATCAAAACAATTTCCCTGTGTCTGAAACCCTCTAAAATTATCTGTTTAAATCGGAGATTTAAGAGGGTTCCACTGCAGTTAAGTAAATAGTTAACCACGAAAGTTAGATTACTAAAATCTGGTCCTGGCTAACTATTAAACTGATCCCCAAATTAGGACACACGACCCCAAATACACCTCCTACTGTAACCATACAACCCAGATCCTGACTTAGCAATTCTCCTTCTTTGCCTGCAATCAAGATACCAACCCCAGTGTTGCCAACAAACACAACACACCCATCACCAGAATCGACAACCTCTCTGCACCCACGACACGACCCCTCCCTTGCCACCAAACTATTGCACTGACCGGGACTGGCCGTAAACACTTCATCACCTACCTACCTGTCCCCTATCCCACCTGGCGCCCTAACCCCATGCTCACCTTGTGTAGCCTTTCAAAGGAGCTTTCTGTGATAGTGGACAGAATATGCCAACCACTGCTGTGAGAAAGGGTTGGACTTGCCCTGATTATCCTGCACTACGGTCAGATTGAAAGTACTCTCCACATTTAGGAAGGAGCCCTGATTTGAATCTCCTGTTAAAAATACCGAGCTCCTCCTTAACAGATAAAAAGGAGAAGCAGCAATCTGCACATAATTGTCATTCTCTGAAAATCTTCCTGTCTCCCTATCTCTATCTTCCATACGCTCCACTAAAAAGATTTGGAGATGACTAGATTGCAGTTAATGACGCAGACAGAGAAAGATAATGCAAAAATGATGAATGTTTCAATCGTAGGGAGCATAGGCTACGGATTAGCAAGTTCGATGTATGGAAGAAAATTTGATGGAGACTCTCTTTTTGCATAGAATGTTCCGGGAGTAGAAACTTTAAAATGTTTTGGAGAGAGGAGAAAGTAGGTGCTGCAAGAGATGTTGCTGTCTTGGTGTGGTGCCATTGCTGTTCAAGAATCCTCTAGCCTAAGTTATATTAGGAACACACAGTCACTAGTTACTTCTAGCAACAAGATGCAGGGAGGCCACCATGAGAACTTATTGTCCCTTATATCCTTTCCCTATTCTTAACATCCCAAAAAATCACAATAGAATAATACAGTCTTACAGTTTTTATGAATACAGAATTCAAGTTGGTAATTCACCAAAGATCCTGAATTCGCCACCTTCCAAACCCACGACCACTTCCATCTCGAAGGACAAAGGCAGCAGATTCAGGGAAACACACACCCTGCAAGCTCCTCTCCAAGCCACTCACCGTCCTGCCATGGAAATATATCGCCGTTCCTTCACTGTCGCTGGGTCACAATCCTGGAATTCCCTCCCTAATAGCATTGTGGGTCAACCCACAGCTGGAGGACTGCATTAGTTCAAGAAGGCAGCTCACCACCACCTTCTCGAGGGCAACTAGGGATGGGCAAGAAATGCTGGCCAACCAATGATGCCCAGATCCCACAAATGAATTAAAACAAAATGGTCTTGTGAAATAAACTCTGTTATTTTGACTAGTTAGACTGTGATTATTAGATGGGGTGCCTTGTGGTTTTAAATTTCAGGACAATCCTGCAATCACCAGGAATGAAAAATTAGTTTACGGGGAGAAAAAATATCATAAATGTATTAATGAAAATGTTGTTTTGAGCTTCTGATTTCTTTCTTCTTGATTATAATGATGCAAACAAGGAGGTATAAAGATAGTTTAGTATAAAGGAGTGAGTTGGTTGGCCATGGAATTGGTCATGTGATGAAACCACAAGGGTTTCAAAGCCAGGGTCAGCAGCCCAAAGGTCACCACAATAAACTACTAATACCAGTATCTACTTCACTGTTATCAACATGGGCAAGATATCAGTCAATGCCAATTGAACAAATTTGACCTATTTACTGGGTTTATATTTCTGTTAGAAGCCTTGATACAATCTTTAGCACAATTGGGCAGGCATTCCAGAAATTCTTGATGTAATATAGACAAGGTAATCATGGCTAGTTACAAAGACATTAGATTCTTGGCTTAATATGTACACACATTAACAACACGTAGACTGATCATTGCTCCAACTGTTGGTATATTTTCTCCCCTCACCTCAATAATATTGAATTCCTCCTTTCTCTTTCTTCTCCACCCATGCAGGATATTTTTAATGCCGTCATTAAGCAGAACCCAATCCTAGTGTACCAGCTTCCGTGTTTCTGGAACGTTCAGCTGTCGGATCACACGCGCTCTGAGCAGTGCTACAAGGATGTGTCAGACCTCAAGGTAAGAGTTGTTTCTGGTGAGGATCATAGTTAGCAAAATGCAGTGAGATTCTTCCATGCTGTACAGTGCTAGAGATAACTCAGTAACAGTTGAGCGAATGCAATGACTTTTGTATCTGAAGATTGCAATGGAATCCATTTCTTTACACTGGTAGAACAACAGAGATCTTGGTTAAATTTAAACTACTTTTATAAGGTACCTTCCTCAGTTGTGCATCAGCTAAGATAGCACCACCTCTTGATGGCTCAATGTTACAACTACTTTGCGATACCTCCAGATATTTTCCTTGTTGGAGCCTCAAGTCATCCACTGCCACAATGACACAACCCAAAAGCTGCTTGTTTCTTTCAGGATCCCTGCACAGATTCCTGTGTTACTTTTGTTAGACCATCATCATGCGACTGTGATGCCTACTCATGTTATTTCCAGCCATTTGGTTTGTCTCTTGCACCATCTTACTTTTGATTATTTGTGATTATTTCTCTGCCTTAATTAATCAGTTCATGGGTCATTCCTTCACTTGTCAACACTCTACTCACGTTATTTGTACCTATCTGTTGACTCTCTTAATTACCTGGAATTATCATGATATTATCTCTCCTATACATTTTGTGCCTGTGTGCCTCTCTCCACTTCACCTGATGAAGGAGCAGCGCTCTGAAAGCTTGTGATTTTAAATAAACCTGTTGGACTATAACCTGGTATCGTGTGACTTCTGACTTTGTCCACCCCAGCCCAACACCAGCACCTCCACATCATGGTTTCCTGTGGGCGATATACCTCCAACAGACAATGGTCATAAATGCTCCATCGTTGCCCTCGCTGCTTCTCTGCAGTAAGATTGGGCCATTGTGGAATAATACAGGAAGTTCAGGATGAACACAGCAGGTTCAGAAGCACGTGTTGGGAGAGAGGAACAGTGTAACTGTCTAAAGTTTTGGCAAAGATCCGTAGCTCGGGTTATGGGTGAGGTTGTTGACTTGCTTGCCGAGCTGGCTTGATTTCGTTCAGATGTTTCGTCACCACGCTAGGTAACATCATCAGTGGAGTCTCTGATGATGCAATGTTATTCTACTCCACTTGGAATTTATACTATAAAGACAGGAAGGAAACTAGATGTCAGAATACATGAACACCAGTTAGCAACAAAACGGCAAGACGAACTCTCCTTAATATCGGTACATTCACACAATGAAGGCCATGAATTTAACTGGGACAAGGTAACCATAGTAGCCCAAGCCAAATATAAACACGCACGGGAATTCCTAGAGGCATGGTTCTCCATCCATAATGCAATCAACACACATATAGAATCGGACCCCATATACAAACACATACAGATCAAAACCGGAAATGGCAGTATTCACCATAACGGACCAGACAGTATAAATTCCAAGTGGAGTAGAGTAACATCGCTTCAACGGAGGCTCCACTGATGATGTCACCTAGCATGGTGACAAAACGTCTGAACAAAAACAAGCCAGCTCGGCGAGCAAGTCAACAATCTCAGCGTAACTGTCTCGTAACCAATGTGACACATCTTCGGAACTGAAGGGAGGTGGAAACACAATGGGTTTGATGCCGTTGACAAACAGGCAGAGACAAGTGGAGCTAAGAGGAAGGTCAGGGAAAGGTTCAAGGGTGAGGATAATCTGAGATCAGTGGTGCCTTGGAACAAAAGGCAAATGGGGTGGTAATGAGAAAGGCTCTTTGGCAACTGGCCCAAAATAGGTGTTAATAGAGAAATAAAGGTTAACTCTGACTCAAGGTAGAAATATGAAAATAAGATACAGGTACTGGGGTGAAAGAAAAATATGTATCCAAATGGAGGACCAAGTTCTTACTTCTGCTTCCACATTCAAATATCTCATTTCACTTCACCTTATTACGAAATAACCAAAATGCCCATTCTAAACCAGTGTGGAGGCTAGAAATTATTCTCAAGACCATCAGTTTGGCAGTTAAACTGTTAGTCTACAGAGACATGCTCAAATCTGATACAATCATTGAATGATTCATTGTAGAAGGAGGTCATTCAGCCCATCTGAAAGACCTATCCAAATAATCCCACTCCCCTCCCTTTTACCCTTGGCACTGCAGTTTTCTCCTCTTCAAGGATTTATCCATTTCCATTTTGGAAGTTACTATCAGATCGGTTTCCAGTCCTCCTCTTCCCCCTTTAGACAGTATGTTTCAAAAGGTCATCATTTGGGTTCAAAAACAGAACGGAATGCAGACTTTGGTAGGGAACTGTGCATTTATTTCCTTGCATTGGTCAGCTACATGCAGAGCTCTGATCAGAGAGCTGGAGCTGGAACCTTGTCATTGGAGATAACAAGATGTAGAGCCGGATGAACACAGCAGGCCAAGCAGCATCAGAGGAGCAGGAAGGCTGACGTTTCGGGCCTAGACCCTTC